>NC_044035.1:109540014-109583744 GCF_901765095.1 Microcaecilia unicolor
TGCCACCAAGTATTAGGTCTTGTTTGCCAGAGGGATTAAATACTTATTTCCCTCTGCAGAATGCAAATAAATTCATATACTTTCCACAATGTGATTTTCCGGATTTAATTTGTGATGTGCTATCTCTCACTGTTACCAATAACCTACCCTTCAATTATGGGCTGCTCATGTCTTTGTCAGTGGGCAAACTTACAAAATCAGCAAGGGATCAAATACTTATTTCCACCACTGTATGTACATTAAGGAATGTCCACAAAATGCTTATTTTCCCACCAATAACCATGCCCCTATTTGCTTGCATGTGTTAAGAGTTCAGCGTATTTTGTTAAAGAATATGATTAGCGAGTTGTGCGCATAAATTCTAATCAGTGTCAATTAGTGCTCATTATTGCTTGTTAAGAGCTGCTATCGATGCTGATTAACTTGTTAAACCAATTAAGCTCTGGGTGTTGTAGAATTTATATGGATCTCTAGACATGCTATATAGAATCCAGGGGTAACCCCCTAATTCTGTAAAAGGTGTCAAAAATTGTGTGTGCAAATTTGGGTGCATGCCCAATTTTCACACACAGTGTATTATTTATTTACTAGTAAAAAAGGCCCGTTTCTCAAAGAAATGAAATGGGAGCTAGCAAGTGTGTATGTTTGAGGGAGTGTGTGTGAGAGTGACTGTGTGAGAGATAGAGAGTGAATGTGCGAGTGTGTGTGTGTGACAGAGAGAGAGTGAGACTGGGTGCGAGTGTGTCTGTGTGAGACTGAGAGTGTGTGTGTGAGACAGAGTGTGTGCCAGGGGCCCCCCTCCCTCCCTCCCAGTTCCAGTGTCCCCCTCCCTCCGTGTTCCAGGGTCGTCGTCCCCCCTCCCTCTGTTCCTCCAAGTTCCAGGGTTGTCCCTCCCCCCCTCTCCGAGTTCCAGGGTCATCCCCCTCCCTCCGTCACTCCCTCCTTCCAAGTTCCAGGGTCGTCCCCTCCCTCCAACTTCCAGGATCGTCCCCTCCCCCTCCCTCCCTCCGAGTTCCAGGGTCGTCCCCTTCCCTCCCTCCCAGTTCCAGGGTTGTCCCCCTCCCTCCCAGTTCCAGGGTCCCCCCTTCCTCCCTCCTCTCTCTCTCCCAGTTCCAGGGTCGTCATCCCTCCCTTCCTCCCTCCCTCCCTTCAAGTTCCAGGCCCCCTCCCTCCGATTTTTAAAATCATCTTCACTTACCAGTCAGGGTTACGGCGGCGGCCAGCAGCGGTAAAACGCGTGCAGGCTCGGCCCTTTTCTCTTTCTCAGCTGTGGTCCCGCCCTTGCGGAAACAGGAAATGAGGGCAGACTCCGAAACTGGATTCAGCAGTTGAACAGCACGAGGACGAAGAAGAACTTCAAAGACCTCGGCTAGCGGGGGTTGGGGTCCCCCGCCAGCAAAGGTAGGTGACGGCGACAGCGGGGGAGTGTTGACGGAGGTAGGGGGTCCAGGGCAAAATCTGCGGGGGCCCAGGCGATAATGAGCATGGTAGGCTTCTGAGGTCTTTGTCCCTCCCAATGAAAAAATTTAAAACCCTTAAAACAGAAAAAAAACTGGGGAATATTGATTGTGTTAACACTACAAGAGTGTATATATTATTGTGCACAGTGTGTGGTTGGAACGTGTTCTTTCTACCTTTGCTACAGTTTGTGTATGAATATTTTTCTTAACATGATAAGCGCTGCGTACAACTGGTAGCGTTATAGAAATGATTTGTAGTAGTAGTATTGCTGTAGATGTCTCAAACATTCAAAACAAGTTCCTCTGTGTCAAAATGTGATAGCCAATTGCTTAAAGAAATTAATCTGTTAAATGCTAACCTAATCTAACTTAAATTGACACTTTTAACACTCTTATTATCTATAAAGGTCCGAAGTGGCTTACCATTTAAAAAGAGCCGTAATACATCACATCTAATTAACTGAAAAACTACTACTACTACTTATCATTTCTATAGCGCTACTAGACATATGCAGCTCTGTACACTTGAACGTGAAGAGAGAGTCCCTGCTCAACAGAGCTTATAATCTATTTAGGACAGACAAACAGGACAGATAAGAGATAAGGGAATTACTAAGGTGGGGATGATAAGGGTACTGAACAAGTGAGTAAGGGTTAGCAGTTAAAAGCAGCATCAAAAAGGTGGGCCTTTAGCCTAGATTTGAAGATGGCCAGAGATGGAGCTTGACGTACCGGCTCAGGAAGTCTATTCCAGGCATATGGTGCAGCAAGATAAAAGGAATGGAGTTATGTAAAGTGTTGCCTCACATTTGGATACCATTCAACTACATGCCTTATTTTCCCTCTAAGAGGTGTGTCTAAACAACCTATAAATCTTTGATATCATTCCTCTTAATGAGGTCAGTTTTGTACACATTTGCTCAAATATAAACCAATATAACTGTTCAACCTCCAAATAAACATACTTTAAAAAAAAGAATGTTTTCAAATATATTTGAAATAGTGAATAAGAAAGTTGGAATTTTATAATAGGCATAATAGGCGGCAAAGTATTCCACACTTGTACAGCTTGACAGAAAAAAGAATTTTGCAAAGCACATTGTCTGGTGCAAGAGAATAATAGCTCAAACATCAAGTTCCTCTATATCGAAATGTCATAGCCAATTGCTTAAAAATGGTCCATCTTATTGACAAGAACTGGAAACTGTATTCTGTATCTTTGGAGGATATGCATGTTGTACCTTAGATCCTAAAAAGGCACTCATGTTCTACCTAAACAGAATGAAAGGTCATCATAAGTGAGTCAGATCTCTGTATCTCTACGTTGCTGCAGCTCACAGACATGTGATCTATTAGTGCAGAGTCTCAAACATCAAACCAAGATCCTGTATGTCAAAATAAAGAAACTAATCAGTTAACATTGTCTGGTGCAAGGGATGACCTCTTGTCATTTATAAAACCTGCAACAGGAAAAGAGAAGTTCGCATGGTACAGTAGTGGCAAGTATGCACATCTAGCAATCAGTTCAAGGTTGAGATATGCTGCTGAATTATCAGCCCACCAATCTATGGCAGATGATGAATAGGGAATAACTGGTTCATCGCCTAATGAATGAACTCAAACGTCATACCTATGGGAGTAGATTCATCATCAGAGTCATCACGTAAGTTAAAGCGTACATTGAAGATTTGACAGAGCACTATAAAGATCTGAAGATGTTGCTGAAGAAGCAGATGAAGTTGCCAATGAAGATTCAATCAGTTCTAGTCTGATGACAACCCAATCAGACTGTCGTTTATCTTGAGGAACAAAGGTTAGTTTTTTGAAGCGAGGATCAAGTACAGAAGTGATTCGTATCCATTTGTGGTGATAGTTTTCAAACCATCCCATCATATTGAATGTTCATTTCTGGTGGAACTCAGTACTGCAACATCAGAAGTCTGAATTTGTCATTGCAGAAAAATATGGAACAATTCTCAGTAAGTGGAGACTTTGGTCCTCTATAGAACATTATTTACATAACTCAGTTGATGCTTCTGTATCCTAATATGATGCATACTTACTGTTCTCTCTCTATTTTCTTTTAGTGCAGTGTATCTGACATTGTCTTTTTATTAGGTATTTACTTTTTATATTCTTTGTTTCTGTTATTATGCAAAATTTCAATAAAATATATGAAAAAAACCTCTGACAAGCTCCAACTGTATTGCCATCGTCTACTCTCAGTCCCTGAACAGAATCTCCAACATAATACGCTCTAGCAATAGGTGGCATAGAGTCCACAGTTATTTTCAGAACTTCAGTCAAAATTTTTTTTAACATCTCCAAAGGTGAGAGTATTGGTGACCTTGGAAAGTTTAAAAATCTCAAATTCAGGCATCTTTCATGGTTCTCTAACGCCTCCAGATTTTTATGAGACACAAGATTGTCTTTCACTAAACCAGCCTGAACAGACTTCAGTTCTTGAGTAGACTGCTCTAAATTTGAAATCCTCTCCTCTTGTTTCTTAACAGCCTCTCCCTGGGTATGTATCTGTGTTTGGAGAGAGTCAGGACCTTCCAAAATTCTATCAAACTTATGCAACATAGTACTTTCCAAAGATCCGACGGCAGCCAGTACCTCTCTCAAGTCTGTGAGTTGTCAAACTCCCTCTCTCCCAGCTGAGCTTCCGTATCACCTCCATCAGCAGCCACTGCCACCTCCAGAGGAATTGTCTAAGGAGAAGACACGCCAGCTCCTGCTACACCATCGAGTGGGTTCACCGCGGCTGCACTTCCAGCTTCGGCAGCGTTCCCTTGCAACACTGAGCTGCCTGCACTACCAGGTCTGGAGAAGTCTTTGACAATCCTGGACTCAGTGTGGTATCTAATGCTGTAGGAAAGGGCTCTCCACTGCCCAGACCTGTTCTCGGGTCGCTACAGTAACCAAAGTCACAAAGCCTATCAGCGTCAACAAACCTCCACTCTGTCAGCCATCTTGCCCCCATCTTATTGCTTGTTAAAAATGAAATTTCCTTTCAATATACCATCCATTTTTCAGAAATCAAATGGAACTAAAAAAAAAACAATAAACCTGTTTATTTCCGGTTGCTTGAGAGGCCATCATCCCACATTTCCTCATATCTTTGTCTGTCTTTCTCCACCATCTTACTAGAAGCATCTCCATTATTGTACCTGCTTTCCTCTATTATTTAGCTTGTGTCTCTTTTATGGTCATAGAGGAGGATCTTGCTACACACCTCTAATGCTCATCCCTTTAGGTGAGACCCACAATATTATCCCTAACCCCATAGAACAAAATATACCACACTCCTCAAAGTAATCCTGAATTACTACCCTCTTATCCCTACAGAACATACACATTGCACTAACTCCTTCAAACCAGACCCCACATACTACCCCTAACGCTAGAGAACAGACACACGGTACTCACTCCCTCAGACTAGACCCTAATACTATCCCTAGCCCCAAAGAACAGTCACACTATACTTCCCTCCCTTAGACTATACCCCAGATGCTACAACTAACCACAGACAACAGACACACTGCATTCATCCCCAACCCCCACCTCAGAATAAACCCCCCAATGCTATAACTAACACCAGAGAACAAGCATACAAGCTCTGATTAAGGGTCCCTTTTACTAAGCCACGTATGCACCTATGCGCACCCAACGTGTGTCAATTTGGAGTTACCGCCCGGCCACCATGTGGCCCTTATGGTAATTTCATTTTTGATGCGTGTCCACTACGCGCGTCTGAAAAATAATTTTTATTTTCTGACGCACATCAGCTATGTGCATCAAGTGGCAATCTATGCGCATAGGTCATTACCGCCAGGTTTACGCGTGAGACCTCACCACTAAGTCAATGGCTGGTGGTAAGGTAGCAGACCGAAAATGGACGCGCATCAATTTTTATTTTGCTGCACATCCATTTTCGGCAAAAATAAAAAAAAAGGAATTTTTTACAGGCGCCCTGAAAAATGGATCTGCGCACATCCAAAACCCGTGCCTACACTACCGCGGGCCATTTTTCAGTGCACCTTAGTAAAAGGACCCCTTAGCTTCCTGTTTCTAGGTCAGACAGAGCCAGAGGCAGCACACATATTCTGACACTGCCACAGCTACTTTTAGACCTAGAGAAACAGCGGGCATACCAGGAGCAAGAGACCAGGGGGTCAATATTCAGCCGCTGGGAGGTAACCTGCATAAGTGCCGTGGGTGGCGCTGACCCCCGATATTCACTGACAGGCCATTTCCAGTGAATGGCATTGAATATCCCTTTTTTTTTTTGGACTGTACTAAGTTAACCAGCTAAGCAAATATTGGCGCTAGCCGTTAAATTAATAGTGGGCAAAGATAGGACTGCCATTTATGTGGTCAGATTTGCCCACTAAACTTAGCCAGTCAGCATTGAATATTGCTGGCTATTGTGTGCTACAGCCAGTTAACTTTATGGCACTTATCCTATATATCAGTGGAAATAGCCAGTTAACCCATGCTGAATATTGGAGGCTGGGTGCTGAAATGCTGTTTAACCAGTTAGCTGCCATTTCTGGCCAGTTAAATAGCTTTGAATGTCATGGAGCATGTATGTAATTTATTAAACCTAAAAGCAAATGTTACTTTACCCTACCAATTAAAATATTCCATATAACTAGGCACTGCAAAGTACTCTCAAAGTACTCATCATATTTCTTTCCCATGTTTTATTTTGTTTGATTTCTATTGAGTACCTCAAAATATTAGAAAGAGAGAATCAGAAAGAGACAATAAATGCAGTGCAGAAGAAACTTCTGTTGCTCCTCTAGTGAGTTACTGCAGGTTTACAAAAGGAGCCCCATTGTTCAGTAAGCACATTCATATGTTATTATTCATATGATGCTGTGTTGTCCATTTCTGTAACAATTCAACAAACTCAGATTGCCCTAGTTTTAATAGAATCCATTTGGTACAGGCTATTGCTAAGCACATTTTATGATGCTTATCAAAGGAAGGCACTTTCTTAAGGCCATTAATATGCCTATATGTGGTATCAATTACAGAAAAGAAAAGGAAAATATTTAGGGAGGCCTTGTCAGATGTGCTTAGCTTCAGGAGGCTAAGGTGCCAACTGCCTGGATTCTGTTAGGACTGCACAGATTTTTGTATTAAAATCAGTCTACCAGAACGATGGCTAAAATATCTTGGAAATGTTTGTTTCCATCCTCCTTCCTGTGGTGAGTGAGCCTGCCCCATTCTGCTTCCAGTGTCACTAGTAGCAGTGACTTTGGTGCATACAGCTATGGGAAATTGTCTGGTCACTGGAGAGGTGGAGAAGTTTTCTCTACTGTAAGTGAGATGGTGTGTGTGTGTGTGTGGGGGGGGGGGGGGGTGGGCTAAACTCTGTGCACTTGGCTGACATTGGAGAAAGCCAGTAGAACAAGTGAGTGTCCTAGATGGAAGGGGGTGTGCTGAGAAGGCGGAACGTGTCAGGGAGCGGCTGCAGGTTGAGGGAAAGAGGAGATAGTAACTGGGATAATTTACATGAGATGTACAGAGCACATTAGCAGCAGAAAAAAATGTGGGATGGGGGAAGGGAAGGGTCTGTCTGTCTGTTTGTGTCTAAAGAATGGCCAAATGTGTGCTATGTCTGAAGAGTGAGAGGTGGGTCTGAAGAGCAGAGAGTGCATGTGTACATATATCTAAGAATGATTTTAAAAAATTACATTTGTGTCTGAAGGGTAAGAATACATATGTGTGTGAAGAGTGAGACAGTGCTTGTGTGTGTTTGAAGAGTGAAAAGTGTACATGTGTGTCAGAGAGTATTTGTATGTTTCTGTGTACTTTCTTGGTGGGGACGGTATGATATAAAGAGTTTTCCTTTGGAAATTTGTACCTATGCTAGTAATAAGTGGAGGGAATTTTTTCACCCCAGCGAATTTACCCAGTTTATTATTAGGGGTCCTTTTACCAAAGTATGGTAGTTTTTGCTCTTATCCCACTTTAACTGCAATGCTCTATATCCTGGGATGCCATCTTTGAGTATCAGGGCATTGCAATGTGGTCCAGAATAGGGTGCTTGGGTAATAGTGGGCATGTCAAAGTTTTCTCATATGACACTAATTCTTAAGCAACTGCATTGGTTACCTATAATGCAAAGAATTCAGCTTAAGGTATTGACAATTGTACATCAGACTATATATACATACATATGCTCCTTTTTATTTAAAGCAAGTTCTGAGTGTTTATCATGCAAGACAGACATTGAGGTCTGAGAAAGCCATGCGCCTTTCCTTGGATATAGTGGCACAGATACATCATACTGATAGAGCCTCAACTACGCTCTAGTTTGCTTCACCGTTGTGCAAATACTTCTCAGTTTAAAAAACTTTTGAAGACACACCTTTTTTTGTGACATTGTTTTTTTTTGATGCAGCTGTGGACTTAGATAAGACTTGTCTCTAAACAGCAGCCCATTGATACTGGAAGCAGAGCTTGGTGCATTGCATTTTTGTGTTTGTCTTGAATGCAGTTTTATTTGGTTTTTATTATGTATGTTTTTTATGGAAACCACATATGTTATGAGTGGCATATACATTTTTAAAATAAATAAATAACTGCAAACTTAAGGTGTGGTTAATGCAAAACCTGTGTGGCAAACGCAAGGGGCATTCTCAGCATCTGTCTGAAAGTGCATGACCCACGTTACCTATCTTCAGTTAAAAAAATATGTGTCATGGCAGTGAAACAGCCTCCTCCTGATCCCCCCCCCCCCCCAACAGTTTACTTGGATTGGATTGGAATTATTCATTTTATATACCACCTTATACTTTAGTGCCAACGTGGATTACAAATGCAATCACATAAAATAAAATAACAATTACAATACAGAGGTGGCTGGTTCAAATCCCACTGCTGCTCCTTATGATCTTGGGCAAGTCACTTAATCCTGCATTGCCTCAGGTATAAATTAGATTATGAACCCTCCAGGACAGGGAAATACCCAGTGTACCTATGTAACTCACCTTGAGCTATTACTGAAAAGATGTGAGCAAAAATCCAAAAAAAAGAATTTTTTTTTAAGTCAACAATACCAGGCAAACAGTATCTGCGATAAATTAGACATAACATTGATGAAACTTTAAAAGCTTGTGAAACACATTGTATGAAGAAGTATTTTGAAGTTCCTCAGGCAAAGAGCTCCAAAGAAAAGGACCAGAGAAAGAAAATACATGCTTTCTAGTAGATGAAAGTTTCATAACATCAAGATTGGGAAGTTACAAAATTATTTTCTGGGAAGAACAAAGTTTCTGCTGAGGAATATAGTTCTGTAGCTTACTGCAAAGATAGACTGGATATTGCAAATGAAATGATTATAAACCAAACACAACAGCTTGAAACTGATACATGCTGCAATAAACAACCAATGCAAATGAAAACACAAGAATAATATCATCTGATCTTTTAGACCCGGTTATTAAATGTGCCATATTTTGCACCAATTGCTCTCTCTGCTTTACCCCTGAGCTGAACTCTCCCTCCGATTCCTCCAAGAAAAACCCTCCTTTGATCTTCCCCAATAATTCCCCACCAATTCTCCCTAAGGAAGGGCCCCCCACAGTAAGACTCCCCACCTTCAATGGGACATTCTGGTCCTTTCACCACCACCCCAACCCTCCCTCCCACTTAGTAGTCTAGTTTGGCAGGCATGTCTTCCTCCATTCCCACCCTGCTCCCATCGGAGTTCAAAATGGTGTCTATGACCCTTAGCAGTAGCTAAAGGAAGATGGGAACCTGCTCTTTCCATATGTTTTGCAGAACTCATACATTCCAAGACATCAGCTTACCAAGGAGTAGCAATCCCTGCCAATAACTCCTCTTTTCTAATAGTCCATCAGGACCCTGCAGTGCTTGCTAATTTAACTTGAACAATTGAGGAGGTGAGTTCCAAAACCCGTTAAGTGCGAGCAGCTGTTTTCTAGATAAACGCAAGTTTTTAATTTCAAGAATTCTAGTCAACATAAGAACATTTTTTCAATGAATATCATATATATTATGAATACAGGCCTTTTAGTGCCAAATTCACACATCCTATAGCTGTCTATAAAGGCAGTCTGTTTTTCAGCATAAACTCGTTTTTGAAAAAATATACTTAACAGGTTTTGGAACTAAGATCTTCAATTGAAAATGCTTCAAAAATTCCACCATTATTCGTCTGAGGCTAAAACTTGAGAGCGATACAACTGTTAGGAAAAATCTTTAAAATGTTCACAATCAGTTGACCAGTTGGGCCCCTTTTAAAAAGTTGCGGTAAGTACTAACACTGCTTACCACAGCAAAAAATGACGTAGTGGGAGGAGCACTATGGTGTCCCACAGTAATTTTGCAATGTGAGCATGCTACCCATGAACTCTGGGGAGTGGCAGAGAGTGGGCATATTCTGCGCTAATTGGTTAATGCAGCTACATTGCCATGCGCTAGCCAATTAGCATGTGCTTTGTGCATGAGCCCTTACAGCCTACATAATGAGTGGTGGTAAAGGCTCACATGCTAATCTGTTTTAATGGCCATGCGCTAATAGCTAAATTAATGTGTGGCTATTACTACAAAAAAATAGGAAATTCAGCCATTTTACCAGTAAAAATGGCCTTAGTGCATGGGAAAGACCCATGAAGGAGTGCGCTAAGGCCACTTTTTACCACTGTTTAATAAAAGGTCTCATTGTTTTTTGAACTGACCTGCAAGAATTCTCTTTGCCATTTCTACCAATGTAAAAACAGGCACTTTTGTGAATGTAATTGCAGCATGCAAAACTTTTGTTTGTGAATTTGGCCATGTTTTCTATGTGAATAGATAATGGGTTGATTAAGTATGCCAAGCAAAGGAGCCACTGTCAGGAGAACCACAAGACCAATACTATCATGGCAATAGCAGAGAAGGTGGCTACGGTCGTTCCTGGGCCACAGCAGTGGAGGAGAGAAATCAAGCTAGTCAGGAAGAAAGATTCAGCAGTCAAATTGGCCCTAACCAAAAACTGCCTAAGGGAAAGAAAGGTTCCCCCCTCAGGTCCCATAGCTATGATTTGAAGATTGGTTTCCATAGATGGAAAAGAAAGAAACTTATGGAGCCTGATGCAAAAGGGGTTAAAAAAAAAACACATCTGTGGCATCCATTTGCTGAGAAGAAGAAAAGCCAGTGAAAAACAAGCTCTTGGACAGGAAGATTCTTATCAGAGGAGAAACAATGGATGTGAGTCATTGAGAAACTGAAAGGGTGGGAGGAGACTATGCTGAGCTGAGTGGCCTGTAGCTGGACTTCCAGGGAAATATGCTGCTGATAGAGAGAGCCCAGCAGAGAGAGACCAGAACCACGCTCTAGAGGTCACCGGATCTGGTGAGAGAAACCAGCTGATAGAGAGGACCTGAGCTAGTAGAGTACAGCCAGATCTAGTAAGAGAGAACTGAAGCTGAGGTATGACTCGAGCCAGTGAGAGAAGTGCCGAGAGCACAAAAGACCAGAACTGGTGAGAGATCACAACTGTACAGAAGTGAGCAGAACCAAGCTACATAGGTAACCAGAGCCTAGCTGAGAGGTGACCAAACCCAATGAGCGGGTATTTGGATGTCAAGCTTTGCAAATTGTTCAGAATTCAGTAGCGAGGATGGTTTCAGGTGTCTCTAAGTTTGTACGTGTGACATCAATTCTAAGACAGCTGCACTGGCTAATCATTGCTAGTAGAATACAGTTAAAAAATGTATACTCATCCATCAGGTAGTGTATGCTACAGCTCCTTGGTACCTTCCCCAGGTATTAAATTTGTGACTCACCAGCTGGGTCAGAAACCCAGGGGTCATAGAGGTTAGGAATTAGCCTATGGCTATACCCTATTAAAACTCAAAGGTCCAAAAGAAAAGCAGAAACAAAGGTTAAGATAAGTCGTTACCTGAGAGATATGCCATTTGCTTCCAGCAAAAATACCTTTAGACAAACATGAGAGGAGTAGTAGGGGAGGGGTAGCTGGAAACAGGACACGAGAGAGAGACTTAGCAGACAACCTGGTAAGGAAGCCGCATCTATTGGGGCCCCGATGCTCAGAAGCAAATGCAGGTGCTAGAGGCAGGGGAGTAGCCAGACACCCAATTTTGGGTGGGCCTGGGCTCAAGATGGGTGGGCAGAACTCCACCCTGTCCCACAAGTGATTTGGTTTCTCCCCCTCTCGTCTGCATGCCATATGGTTTCTCAAACATCTCCCCTCCCCACATTCCTTTTAAGCCTTCCCTCTAATGCAACTTCCTGTTTCCACATAGGCAGGAATACATCAAAGAGAAGGCTGTGGGGCCAGTGCGAGCAGTATGTATCAGTTGCTGCTCGCTGCAGGCGAACATCTGCTATTTACAAGGTATGCAGGAGGGGCAGTTGTTGGAAGTTTTCTGCTGGTGGAGCTTGGGAATCCTGATAGCCACATCATAGGTGTGCTGCTACTGGGTGGGCCTGAGCCCAAAGTGGGTGGGCCTGGGCCCACCCTTGGCTACGCCACTGGCTAGAGACCTTTAGAGCTGGACTAGTGCCTGCATTTGCTAGCGCCGAATACTGAGAGCCGGAGAGCAAGTTAGCCAGCTCCCAGTGCAATGAGCATGCAAATGCATGCAGATGGCTGATTCCCTATTCCTCTTCAATGCTCAGTAGACAGCACACCAACAAGGGCGCTCTTTCTACCATCAACCCTACATCAGCTCAGAGCTGGCATTTGGGTTGTGCCAAGCTGTGGTCTGGAACAGGGAGGACAGGAAAAGGTGCCAGAACCATTGAAGGAATTCATTTTACTTGCAAAAGTTTTAACATTAAGATTGTCCCACATGGAGCACTCTAAACTATTTCAGATCTTCATGCACTTTCTTCTTTCTGCTGTCTCTCCTGTCCCCTCACTTCTGTTTTATTTTCCTTCCCTGCCTTCTCCTCCTTTTTCTTCCTCCTCCTTTCCACCTACACTCTAGCATTCTGGGCATGCACTTAAGAGCTGTGCTTAACTCACAGCTCTTGAGTGCATGCACCAGGCATAATCCTCCCGCAGAAGTCCCTAATGCTCAACGCTATGAGCATAACTTAATTTTCATCTCATTAGCATTGAGGATTAGGGAGTTCCTTTGCTGCGCTGTTCGGGCATTGGTTTTCTGGTACTATTCTGTACAGCACATGTGTTTTGAGAATCGGGGCCTGAAAGATGAAGTACAGGAGCCTGTTTCTCCATAGGTGGGAAACATACTAATCTAATCACCATAGTAGCTCCAGAGAAAGGGGTGTGGCTTGAAACACTCTAACAGGACTGCCAGGGAAAGAAGAGGGGGGAGAGGTTGGGCTGAAAATCCATTGGTTATAAATAGTCCCCAAAGGAATAAAAAGCCAGAGGTGGGTAAAAGCCAAGGTTAGAAGACTTGGGAAATGTCTGGAAGTGAAAAAAAAAAAGCCTATGAAGGTTGTACTTGGTAGCCTAGGAAGGATTTGGAATTGGATGGTAAAGGGAGTTTGGAACTACTCTGGTTTGAGAATAGGGTTGTAACTGCCTCAGATTGTGAATAGGGTGTGGAATTGCCATGGATTGTAAAAGGGGTTTAGAATTGCTCTGGCAGACTGGACATGGACAACCTTCGACCAACTCTCCCATGAGATAGTAGCTCAAGTGATACAAAAATTCTCATCTACCTTCTGCAAACTAGACACATGCCCCAACTATATCATGAAAGTATCCCCTAACCAGTTAATTGAACAACTCATATCCCTTATAAACCATGTTAAATACAAGACAATTCCCACTAGATAAGGGACACATTCTGCTCACACCAATCCCAAAGACATCAAGAAAACACCAGTAACATCTCAAATTACAGGCCAGTTGCATCCATACCACTAACAACCAAAATGATAGAAGGTATGACAGCCAAATAACTGACAGAATACATCAACAAATTCTTCATACTCCATGAATTCCAATCAGGCTTCAGACCCCCACACACAGAAACAGTACTGATCACACTACTGGCCAAATTCAAACAAGAAATCTCTGTGGGCAAAAATATTCTCCTACTCCAATTTGATATGTCAAGTGCATTTGACATGGTGGACCATCATATCCTACAAAGATTACTCAATAAATTAGGAGTCGGAGGAAAGGTACTTGCATGGTTCAAGGGCTTCCTGACCACAAAGTCTTACCAAGTAAAGTCAAACTGTGCATTTCCTCACTTGGGTAAGCGCAATGGAGTCCCAAAGGGCTCACCGCTCTCACCTATATTATTCAACTTAATGATGGTCCCACTAGCCAGGTCCCTATCCAAACGAGACTTTAACACCTTCATCTACGTCAACAACATTACAGTCTATATCCCATTCAAAAATAACCCATCAGAAATCACATCCAATCATCAACAGCATGAACACCATGGAAACCTGGGTATCAGCCTTCAAGCTGAAACTAAATAAGGAAACACATTGCCTGATACTCTCATCTCCACACAATACTGAGTGCTTCACAACCATCAACGCCTAGGGATCATCTCCTTATCTCCTTAAAATTCACTTTAGACTGAGACTTATCACTAGAAAACTAACGCAGGCAGTGGTGTAGCAAGGGCGGGGCGGTGGGGGCGGTCCACCCCGGGTGTCAGCGGGTGGGGGTGCTCTGTTGTCTCCTGCCACCACTTTTCCTGTTTAAAAAAATCCATCGCAGCGATGCAGGCAGCGCTTCGCGTCTGCCCTATGTGTGCTGTAAAAGCTGAAAATCGCTTCGCTGGCGTCGGGCCTTCCCTCGCGATGTCCCGCCCTCTTCTGAGGTAACTTCCTATTTCCTCGAGGGCGGGACATCGCGAGGGAAGGCCCGACGCCAGCGAAGCGATTTTCAGCTTTTACAGCACACACAGGGCAGACACGAAGCGCTGCCTGCATCGCTGCATGGATTTTTTTTTAAACAGGCAGGGTGGTGGCAGGAGAAGAGGGCCCTGTCAGCCTGGACGGAGGGGAGACGATGGAACCGGGTCAGGGGAGCCCAGAGGGGAGAAGGGGATTGGGGAGGGGTGGGGTGCTCAGAGGGGGCTCAGATGGGAGAGGGGGCTTAGAAAGGAGAAGGGGATTGGGGAGGGGTGGGGGTGCTCAGAGGGGAGAAGGGGAGCCCAGAGAGGAGAAGGGATTGGGGAGGGGTGGGGGTGCTCAGAGGGGGCTCAGATGGGAGAGGGGGAGCTGAGAGGTGAGAAGGGGATTGGGGAGGGTGGGGGTGCTCAGATGGGAGAGGGGAGCTCAGAGGGCAGAAGGGCATAGGGGAGGGGAGGGGGTGCTCAGAGGGGAGAAGGGTCTGAAGCTGGAACTGGGGTCTGACAAGGGGCAGGAGGGAAAATGGGTCCATGCCTGGGCAGGTGGGAGAATGGGTCTGGGCTGAAAAGGGGGGATGCAAGGCATGTGGTGGATGAAGGGGGCTGGAACTGGGGGCTGAAGAGGAGGGTAGTTGGGATAAGGGGGCTAGTACTGGAACTGGGGGCTGAAAAGGGGCAGGGGCTGAAACTGTGGGGACTGGGGGCTTTAAAGGGGACAGGGAGAACTGGCTGGGGCTGAAGCTCGGGACTGGTGAGAGAAAAGGGCTGGGTTGAAACTAGGGGCTGAAAAGGGGACAGTGAGAAGTGGCTGGGGGCTGAAGCTTGGATCTGTTGGGAGAAAAGGGCTGGGGACTGGTGGGATAGTGGGGCTGAAAAGGGGGGCAGGTGGGAGATGTGGGCTGGGGCTGGAACTAGGGACAGGTGGAATAAGGGGCTGAAAGAGGGGCAGAGAGAGAGAGAGGGGACAGACCCTGGATGGAAGGGGGAGCGTGAGGGAGGGCAGACCCTGGATGGATGGGAGAGGGACAGCAGACGGATTGAAGGGCAGAGAGAAAGGGCAAATGGTGGGTGGAAGGGGGGAGAGAGAAAGAGGGCAGACTGGGGCAAATAGTGGATGGAAGGGGCAGTGATAGAGGGCAGATGTGGATGGAAGGCAGAGAGAGGGCAGACAGTGGATGGAAGGGGCAGAGAGAGAGGGCAGACAGTGGATGGCAGAGAGAGAGAGCGAAGACAGATGCTGGATGGAAGGAAGACAGTGAAAAGAAGATGAGGAAAGCAGAAACCAGAGACAACAAACTGTAAATAAAATATTATTTTTATTTTTTTGCTTTAGTATATAGTATTGTAGCTGTGTTAATAAATGTTTATAAATAGAACATGTAAATAAGGTAATCTTTTTATTGAACTAATTTTAATACATTTTGACTTAACTTTCAGAGAACAAAACCCCCTTCCTCAGGTCAGGATAGGATACTGTAACAGCACTATACTGTATTGACCCGAGGAAGGAGATTTTGGCTTCTGGAAGCTAAGTGTATTAGTCCAATAAATGGTATTATTTTATTTTCTGTATGTCTTTTATTTCTATTTGTTAATTTGTAAAGTGGTGATTGGTATTTGTTAGTTTTTTCAAATTTACATCTGCTGTCTTTATATTTTGCACAGTACTAGGGAACATTTTCTGTTTCTGTGGTGTTGCATTGTATGCAGAGTCTGGCATCGGGGGTTCAGTTTAATTTTTGTCTAAATAGAAAGTTTGTGATTACTTATTCTAGTGGATTAGGGTGTATCTGTGTTTGTGAAATAGACGTGGCTTTTGGTTGGCATTGACTGTGCAGGATCGACGATCTGTACTAATCTGTCTGTTTTCGTTTTACAATAGGTGAATATATGTTCTAGTGCTCACTGTAGTGTTTAAGATGCTTTCCTTTTCCTTGTGTGACACGTACAAATTACTGCTTATGGCATGGTAGAATTGCTCTATAGGTCCTGAGTGTTTTGTATTCTCGGTATGCCTAATACTGGAATTTTTTTTTTGGGGGGGGGGGGGTTAAAAAATGACCGGCCCTGGGTGTCAACTACCCTAGCTACACCACTGAGCGCAGGCACTACAAGAAAATGTTCCACATAATGTGAAGACTTAAACACATTAAACAATACTTCCCAAGAGATGTATTCCCACACCCTGATCTAAACCATGGTCCTAGCCCATGCAGTCTTTTGCAATGGAATCTATGCAGGGTGCAAAGACCAAACCCCAAAGTAACTACAAGCAGCACAAAACATAGCAGCCAGAATCATATTAGGAAAAAAACAATACGAAGCACTAGACCCTTATTCCAAGAACTACACTGGCTACCAATCAAAGCAGGATAATATTTGGTCTCTCACCAGGCTACATGACCAGCCTACTTGATCTACCAATCTGAAACACAACTAAGTCAGCGAGATCTTATCTTACCCTCCACTTCCCTAAATGCAAAGTCCTTAATACAAGTCAACGTATGCCACCGCTTCTCATGTTTGCACTAAACTCTGGAACGCACTACCGAAAGACCTAAAACTCATGGACAACTACCTAACCTACCAAAAACAGCTGAAAGCTCATTTATTCAGAAAATTCCTTCCTGCCAAACCAACCTAGCCACGCAGATCACTGGAAAACACTACATTAATATGACAATGGACAGAACTGAAATAGGCTTCTGACAGTTCAAATACCCCAAACACTCAACATATCCATTTAAGGCATGTATAAACCATGTCAAATATAAGACAACAGTTACTACTACTACTATTAAACAGTTCTATAGCGCTACTAGAATTACGCAGCACTGTACAAATTAACATGAAAAGACAGTCCCTGCTCAACAGAGCTTACAATCTAAATTGGACAGATGAACAGTTAACCTCAATGTTCTATATAAATTGTAACATTGTTCTATTAAACTGTAACCAACTTCCTCTAAACTCCTGTAAGCCACATTGAACCTACCAAAAGGTGGGAAAATGTGGGGTACAATGCAGAAATAAATAAATAAAGATATAGACAATCAAATTATCTCCGAGACGTATCTGCCATCTTGAACAATAATGACTGGAATATTCTGAGAAACATCATCCACAAATATTTATTTTTGATTTTTAAAGGAATGAAATATGTCAGCTTTGAAAATGTGCTGGGTCAATATTCAAAGTGATTGAGCCTGCAAAAAGGTGGGAAAATACGGGATACAAATGTAACAAATAAATAAATAAATTTATCCAGCCAGAAATGGCTTCTGGCCTGATGAATTACTTTTGGGGGGGGGGGGGGGGGGGCTAACCAGCATATTCAGTTGTACTTAGGGGCCCTTTTACCAAGATGTGGTAAAAGGGCCAGCGCTAATGACAGTGCATGTTTTTGCCACGCACCAAGACCCCTTTTACTGTAGAGGATAAAAAGGCCGAAAAACGAAATTGCCATGTGATAAGTTCGCACTTGCCATGCGGCCATTTTGGGGGGAGCACTTATTGCCACCTATTGAGGTGGCAGTAAGGGCTCCCACGTTACAGTGGTAAAGATACGGAAATAAATTTCCGTAGTGCCGGAAATGGCACACGCTGGGGGCAGAATTACCACCGGGCTGCTATGGTAACCTGGCAGTAGTTCCAGATTGGCGCACGGTAAGCCTATTGTTGCTTGCCACCCTTTAGTAAAAGGGCCCCTTAGGGCTGCTGAAAATGTACAGTTAGCACCTATCTCAAAACTGGCTATTTTGGGGGCGTTTCAGGGTGGAATCAGCACTTGGCCAGTTAAGTGCCAACATTCAGCACTTAACCGGTCAAGGTAACTGCATAAATGGGACAGCTTAAAAGTCAGTCCTATCTTTATGCGGTAACCCAAGGCCGATTAAGGGCTCCTTTTACTAAGTGGCAGTAAGCCCAATGCGGGCTTACCGCTCGCTATTTAGGAAGTACCGCCGGGCTACCGTAGCAGCCTGGCGGTACTTCCCACCCCTAGCGAACTGTAATTTCCAGCACTACAAAATGTATCTATTTTTGTAGTGCCAGAGTGTACCTGGCGGTAATTGGGCAGTGCCGTACGCTGCCTGGTTACCGCCGGGTTAGCGCGGGAGCCCTTACCACCACCTCAATGGGTTGCAGTAAGGGCTCCTCCCCCCCCGAAATGGGCGTGCGGCAAGTGCTTTACTTGCCACACGGCCATTTCCTGTAGGAAAGCGAGACTTCCCTTTTACCAGCTGCAGTAAAAGGGGGCCTTGGTGCACATAAAAAACATGCACCGATGCCAGTGCATGCCTCCTTTTGCCACAGCTTAGTTAAAGGGGCCCTAAGTGCTGAATATCACACCTACTGTAACAGGCTATTCTTTAGCCAGCTAACAAACCCGGAAATTTAATACCAGTGTCCAGACATGGCTTGGCATTGAATTTCTGGGCATAACGCGGGTGGCTGTCAGCAAATTGCTGAGTGTCACTGGCTGAATATCAACCCCTGTATTTCTTGTATTTTATTCATTACAGAAGGAAATGCATTTCTATGTCTATTTCTTTAGTGTTCCACTGTTGACAGGGTCTGCTTTTGGGGTGTTTCCACTGCATTTTTTTTATCTGCATATTTATTTCTAATTTATAGTCTCTTATTCTTTACTAGGTGATGGCCTATGTTTTCCATGGGTAATTGAGGAACCACTCTGTTTGACCTTAACATTAAGAGTGATATATCTGTAAATAAAAACATATAGGTTCTGGGTAGGCATCTGTAGCAGTTCAGCTTGTCCTCTTCTCCCAGCTGGAAGTGTACTGGTGTTTTAAAAATGTTTGCAGTACTAACTTTTCATGGGTTGAATGGTAGAGCTTGAGTTCTTGGACTTAGGGGCCCTTTTTTCCTAAAACACTTAACATGCAGTCACTGCATTAAGGGGTTTTGTGGTAATTTTGCAATTACTGCATTTTAAACTGTGCATTAAGTGCTTTTTGTGGCATGGCAGAGGTGGAAAACATGTATTTGGCAGTTTAATACTGCATTTACTAACATGTTTTTTTTTTAAGCCCGACATGCTCTCTCTCCCCCCCCCCCCCCCCCCCCCTTTCTCTGGTACAATCAAAACAGTTTACATATGGCATTCAGTTACTTTTGCTTTACCTAGCAGGCTCACAATATACATTTTGTACCTAGGGCAACAGAGGATTAAATAACCTGCCTAGGATCACAAGGAGCTGCAGTGGGGATTGAATCCAGTTCTTCTGGCTTTTAGACCACTGCAGTGACGTTTCTGGGGGCTGGCACCCAGGGCGGATCGCCGATGCGCCCCGCCCCCGGGTGCAGCGCCCCCCCCCCCCGATGCAGCGTGGACCCCCCCCCCCCCCGGTGAAAGGACACCCCCGTGAAGGAACCCCCCCCCCCCGCCTGCCCTCCGTTGTTCCATACTTCTTCTCTGCCCCGGAACAGGAACCTGTTCCGGGGCAGAGAAGAAGCATGGAACAACGGAGGACAAGTGCGCGCGGCACCCCCCCAGCGGCGTGCACCCGGGCGGACCGCACCCACCGCCCCCCCCCCCCCTAGGAACGCCACTGGACCACTGCACTAACCATTAGGCTACTTCTCCACTCTCAGTTTAATTTTTGTCTGCACATTTCTATTTTTATTTTCTATACTTGATGAGGATCTGTGTTTGTGTTTGAAAAAGACCAGGTATTCTGTTAACATCAAGTGTCTGTGTAGGACTGATCTGTACTATTCCAGCTTGTTTAGTTTTCCAGTAGATGTATTGATGTTCTTCTACCCACTGCAGTGTTTACATTGTTGGCTTTTTCTAGGAAGAACCTTGTGTGACTCCTGGAATTTAGTGTTATGGTGTGGTAGAATTGCTTTATAGGTACTGAGTGATTTTGTAGGGCTTTGTATTTCTTCACAGTATGCCTGGTACTGGATTTTGGATTTGGATTTTGTTCATGCTTTTCTCAACTGTAGCTCAGCTAGAGTTATGTTAAGATACAGTATTTTCCTATCTCCAAAGGGCTTAGAAATCTGTGTTAAAGTACTTGTATTTATTTCCAGAATACTACAAATATTGTTCTGTTTAATATGTTGTATTATTTTGGTGCAATATTTTCTTTTTTTTTTTTTTTGGCACATAATTCTTGGAGTGTACTACTACTACTACTACAAATCATTACTGAGATACAGGGAAGACAGCTGATACAGCTGCACCAGAGCCACACAGTGAAAGACTCATTCTTCACAGTGTTCAAACTGCTCCATCATTCTTATACTACTGACATAGGTGTTGCTCCCCCCCCCCCCCCACACACACAGAGCAAAGATTTTAATTGCTGTGTTCTGTTCCATTCTGTCCCATACCCTGACCCTATCCCCACCCTATAATCTCATCTAGCCCCACCCATTTTAGCTTCCCTAAACAACTGAGTCACCAACCGCCTATGTATGGAGGAAGAGAAGGGAAAGAGGTGATGAGGGAATTGTGGAGAGGCCTCTCTGCTATGGCCCAGAACTGTGCCAGGAACCAAAACAACCACCATGATCCCTAGCAGTCATCTTGCAGTACTACTGGAGTGCCTACAATCTGAGTCCAAATCCCACACTGGAATTTCTTTAAGGTTGCTGCCTTTTGACCAAGTCATTGCCAGTATCCATCCATTTTCATTTGGTGCGTTCCCAGCCTTACCCAGGAGATAAATACGACTGGAGAAGGCATTGTCGAACCACCCCACTAATAGTCAACAAGAATCATCACACAAATGACAGTCTCCATATGTTGTTCTCAACTTGTGTACAGGGACTACCTTTAAATGAAAATAAAGGAAAATATTCTATCATCAGGCTAGACACACAGACAGACAAAATATTTACCATTCCAATCATTTCTATATGTTACTGCTCTACCAGATAGAACTCCATTGAAGTATTATCATATTACTCAGTCTCTACAAGATGCAACACTCTCTGTGCTCAGCTTCCTCCTCCAGCCCAGGAAGATAGAGGCGGATGCAAATGTTATGCATTATGTAGCACACATACGTTTTCTTGCTCAGATTTGGTTGCAGTATGAGAGTGCAGCTTCCAGTGCAGAGTTGAGAATTTGAAATCAAATGTTGAGGAAAGCAAAGTTAACTCCATAAGAGCCCAATGGAACAAACGGCACAGCTTGTGCCACTCTTCAGAGGCAGAGGAGGGATTTTTTATTATTTATTTCTTGCATTTGTATCCCACATTTCCCCACCTATTTGCAGGCTCAATGTGGCTTACAGAGTTTGTTATGACATTGTCATTCCATGATATCACATACACTTATTATTGTATAGAGATGAAGTAAGGGAAGAGAGAAGGAAGGTGTTAGGCAGGATAGTATGGAAGGTGGACTTTAAAAATTGGAAGGATTGGTGAGGTAGTTTTGTGAATTAACAAATTTAGGTCAACAAGAAGAAATTATAACTCTATCCCTTCCCCTTTAAAAGACTGCTACTATGTGAGAGAAGTTAACACTGATGTTAGTTATTAGGCTGTCCAAATGAGTGTAGCATTAACTTATTTAAGTAACACTGATGCATTGCCTTTGTGCTATTTCACTATAGAACAGGGGTTCTCAGCCCAGTCCTTGGAATTCACCTATTCAGTCAGGTTTTCAAGATATCCACAATGAATATGCATGAGATAAATTTGCATGCCTTATCTGCATTCAATGCAAATCTACCTCATGCATATTCATTGTGGATTTCCTGAAAACCTGACTGGCTAGGTGTGTCCTGAGGACTGGGTTGAGAATCCTGCTATAGAAGGAAATTTTTTAAAGCCATACCCGCGGCTAATTTTACCCACAGAAATGGCTTTTAAAATTATCTTTTATAAGCTAAATTTTCCAATATTTTTCACAGAAATGCCATATACATTGGAAACTTTCTACAACAACCATTCCAATATATAGGCTTTCCTATTAATCAGTAAGGGGCCCTTTTACAGAGCGGCAGTAAGCCCAACGTGGGCTTACCGCTCACTTTTCTGGGACATATTTTACAAGTGGAGGTTCACATGAGCAGAGCCAAGGCAGGACTCTCATATGCATAACTTATAGAATACTGAAATTATGCATGAAACTCCAATATTTAGCTCTATGACTGCCTCTTATGCATATATTTAAGTGCTTACACTGGTATACTATAGAGAAAACTTGTCACCTACATTTCTCTATAGAACAGGCTCCTGCCAGGTGCCTTCTGTGTTTGTACAGCGCTGCGTACACTTTGTAGCGCTCTAGAAATGTTAAATAGTAGTAGTAGTTATTACATAGTAATGCCAGTAACATAGTAGATGATGGCAGAGAAAGACCTGCACAGTCCATCCAGTCTGCCCAACAAGATAAACTCATATGTGCTACTTTATGTGTATACCTGACCTTGATTTGTATCTGCCATTTCAGGGCACAGACTGTAGAAGTCTGCCCAGCACTACCAGATATGTCTCCAAGTGCTGCCCGGGAGGGAAAGGTTAGGACAGCTGTTGTAGTTGGTGATTCGATCATTAGGCATATAGATAGCTGGGTGGCTGGTGGACGTGAGGATCACCTGGTGACTTGCCTGCCTGGTGCGAAGGTGGCGGACCTCACGTGTCACCTAGATAGGATTTTAGATAGTGCTGGGGAGGAGTCCGCTGTCTTGGTACATGTGGGTACCAATGACATAGGAAAATGTGGGAGAGAGGTTCTGTAAGCAAAATTTAGGCTCTTAGGTAGAAAGCTCAAATCCAGATCCTTGCAAGATCCTTGCATGACGTAGCTATAATTCGGGTTCTTTTTTCCCACATGCATCACCTTGCACTTGCTCACATTAAACGTCATCTGCCATTTAGCCGCCCAGTCTCCCAGTCTCGTA
This sequence comes from Microcaecilia unicolor, assembly GCF_901765095.1. Taxonomy (NCBI): domain Eukaryota; kingdom Metazoa; phylum Chordata; class Amphibia; order Gymnophiona; family Siphonopidae; genus Microcaecilia; species Microcaecilia unicolor. The sequence continues at coordinate 109,563,205 of NC_044035.1, forward strand.
AGGTCCTCTTGTAATTTTTCACAATCCTGTCGCGAGTTAACGACTTTGAAAAACTTTGTGTCATCAGCAAATTTAATTACCTCGCCAGTTACTCCCATCTCTAAATCATTTATAAATATATTAAAAAGCAGCGGTCCTAGCACAGACCCCTGAGGAACCCCACTAACTACCCTTCTCCATTGTGAATACTGCCCATTTAACCCCACTCTCTGTTTCCTATCCTTTAACCAGTTTTTAATCCACAATAGGACATTTCCTCCTATCCCATGACCCTCCAATTTCCTCTGTAGCCTTTCATGAGGTACCTTGTCAAACGCCTTTTGAAAATCCAGATACACAATATCAACCGGCTCCCCTTTGTCCACATGTTTGTTTACTCCTTCAAAGAATTGAAGTAAATTGGTCAGGCAAGATTTCCCCACACGAAAGCCGTGCTGACTCGGTCTCAGTAATCCATGTCCTCGGATGTGCTCTGTAATTTTGTTTTTAATAATAGCCTCTACCATTTTCCCCGGCACCGACGTCAGACTCACCGGTCTATAATTTCCCGGATCTCCCCTGGAGCCTTTTTTAAAAATGGGCGTTACATTGGCCACCCTCCAATCTTCTGGTACCACGCTCGATTTTAAGGATAAGTTGCATATCACTAGCAGTAGCTCCGCAAGCTCATTTTTCAGTTCTATCAGTACTCTAGGGTGAATACCATCCGGTCCAGGAGATTTGCTACTTTTCAGTTTGCCGAACTGCCCCATTACGTCCTCCAGGTTTACCGTGAAGTCAGTAAGTTTCTCCGACTCGTCCGCTTGAAATACCATTTCCGACACCGGTATCCCACCCAAATCTTCCTCAGTGAAGACCGAAGCAAAGAATTCAATCAGTCTCTCCGCTACGTCTTTGTCTTCCTTGATCGCCCCTTTTACCCTCTCGGTCATCCAGCGGCCCAACCGATTCTTTTGCCGGCTTCCTGCTTTTAATATCCGAAAAATTTTTACTATGTTTTTTTGCCTCTAATGCTATCTTTTTTTCGTAATCCCTCTTGGCCTTCTTTATCTGCGCCTTGCATTTGCTTTGACACTCCTTATGCTGCTTCTTGTTATTTACAGACGGTTCCTTCTTCCATTTTCTGAAGGCGTTTCTTTTAGCCCTAATAGCTTCCTTCACCTCACTTTTCAACCAGGCCGGCTGTCTTTTGGAGTTCCGTCTTTCTTTTCTAATTTGCGGAATGTGTATGGCCTGGGCCTCCAGGATGGTATTTTTGAACAGCATCCACACCTGTTGTACAGTTTTTACTCTCTCAGTTGCCCCCTAAGTTTTTTTTTTACCTTTCTTCTCATTTTATCATAGTCTCCTTTTTTAAAGTTAAACGCTAACGTATTTGACTTTCTGTGTACAGTTACTTCAAGGTCGATATCAAAACTGATCATATTATGGTCACTGTTATCAAGCGGCCCCAGTACCATAACGTCCCTCACCAGATCATGCGCTCCACTAAGGACCAAGTCTAGAATTTTTCCTTCTCTCGTCGGCTCCTGCACCAGTTGCTCCATAAAGCTGTCCTTGATTTCATCAAGGAATTGTATCTCTGTAGCGTGTCCCGATGTTACATTTACCCAGTCTATATTTGGATAATTGAAGTCACCCATTATTATCACATTGCCCATTTTGTTCGCGTCTCTGATTTCTTTTATCATTTCTGTGTCTACCTGCTCATCCTGGCGAGGCGGACGGTAGTACACTCCTATCACCGTTTTTTTCCCTTTTACATGGAATTTCAACCCACAATGATTCAAAGGTGTGATTTGTGTCTTGCTGAATTTGTAATCTATCTGAGTCAAGGCCTCGTTAATATACAATGCTACCCCTCCACCAGTTCGGTCCACCCTATCACTACGATATACTTTGTACCCCGGTATGACAGTGTCCCACTGGTTATCCTCCTTCCACCAGGTCTCAGTAATGCCTATTATATCCAATTTTTCATTTAGTGCAATATATTCCAACTCTCCCATCTTATTTCTTAGACTCCTAGCATTTGCATATAGACATTTCAGAGTATGTTTGTTGTTCTTATTTGCATGATGCTAAGTACCTGACACTATTGATTTGACATCTTTTGTCTGATCTTTAGTTGTATTTAAGGGCACCTGGTCTACCACGGTCTGTTGTGCAACCTCACTATCCAGAAACCCTATCTTCCCTGTTTGTGAGGTATCTTTGCAAGATACCTTTTCCCGAACCATGCGCTTTTGAGCGACTGTCAGCCTTCCCCCCATTTCTAGTTTAAAAGCTGCTCTATCTCCTTTTTAAATGCCGATGCCAGCAGCCTGGTCCCACCCTGGTTAAGGTGGAGCCCATCCTTTCGGAATAGGCTCCCCCTTCCCCAGAATGTTGCCCAGTTCCTAACAAATCTAAAACCCTCCTCCCTGCACCATCGTCTCATCCACGCATTGAGACTCTGGAGCTCTGCCTGTCTCTTGGGCCCTGCACATGGAACAGGTAGCATTTCAGAAAATGCTACCCTAGAGGATCTGGATTTGAGCTTTCTACCTAAGAGCCTAAATTTTGCTTCCAGAACCTCTCTCCCATTTTCCTATGTCATTGGTACCCACATGTACCAAGACAGCGGACTCCTCCCCAGCACTATCTAAAATCCTAGCTAGGTGACGCGTGAGGTCCGCCACCTTCGCACCAGGCAGGCAAGTCACCAGGCGATCCTCACGTCCACCAGCCACCCAGCTATCTATATGCCTAATGATCGAATCACCAACTACAACAGCTGTCCTAACCTTTCCCTCCCGGGCAGCACTTGGAGACATATCCGGTAGTGGTAGGCAGGGCTAGTGCTGGGCAGACTTCTACGGTCTGTGCCCTGAAATGGCAGATACAAATCAAGGTCATTAGCAGTTACGGACCAAGAAAGGGATCTGGGTGTCTTCGTCGATAACACACTGAAACCTTCTGCTCAGTGTGCTGCTGCGGCTAGGAAAGCGAATAGAATGTTGGGTATTATTAGGAAAGGTATGGAAAACAGGTGTGAGGATGTTATAATGCCTTTGTATCGCTCCATGTTGCGACCGCACCTTGAGTATTGTGTTCAATTCTGGTCGCCGCATCTCAAGAAAGATATAGTAGAATTGGAAAAGTGCAGCGAAGGGCGACTAAAATGATAGCGGGGATGGGACGACTTCCCTATGAAGAAAGACTAAGGAGGCTAGGGCTATTCAGCTTGGAGAAGAGACGGCTGAGGGGAGACATGATAGAGGTATATAAAATAATGAGTGGAGTGGAGGTGGATGTGAAGCGTCTGTTCACGCTTTCCAAAAATACTAGGACTAGGGGGCATGCGATTAAACTACAGTGTAGTAAATTTAAAACAAATCGGAGAAAATTTTCTTCACCCAACTCTGGAATTCATTGCCGGAAATGTGGTGAAGGCGGTTAGCTTAGCAGAGTTTAAAAAGGGGTTGGACGGTTTCCTAAAGGACAAGTCCATAAACCGCTACTAAACGGACTTGGAAAAATCCAAATCCAGGAATAACATGTATAGAATGTTTGTACGTTTGGGAAGCTTGCCAGGTGCCCTTGGCCTGGATTGGCCGCTGTCGTGGACAGATGCTGGGCTCGATGGACCCTTGGTCTTTTCCCAGTATGGCATTACTTATGTACTTATGTATGTACCGGCTCTGCCACCCAATCTCCGCTAAGCTTCTGAGGATTCCTTTATGTTTATCCCACATTTTGAATTCCGTTACCGTTTTCATCTCCACCACCTCCCGCGGGAGGGCATTCCAAGTATCCACCACTCTCTGTAAAAAATACTTCCTGACATTTTTCTTGAGTCTGCCCCCCTTCAATCTCATTTCCTGTCCTCTAGTTCTACCGCCTTCCCATCTATGGAAAAGGTTCATTTGCGGATTAATACCTTTGAAATATTTGAACGTTTGTATCATATCACCCCTGTTTCTCCTTTCCTCCAGGGTAAACATGTTCAGGTCAGCAAGTCTCTCCTCATATGTCTTGTAACGCAAATCCCATACCATTCTTGTAGCTTTTCTTTGCACCGCTTCAATTCTTTTTACATCCTTAGCAAGATACGGCCTCCAAAACTGAAAACATACTCCATGTGGGGCGTCACCAACGACTTGTACAGGGGCATTAAAACCTCTTTTCTTCTGCTGGTCACACCTCTCTCTATACAGCCTAGCAACCTTCTAGCTACAGCCACTGCCTTGTCAAGCTGTTTTGTCGCCTTCAGATCCTCAGATACTATCACCCCAGATCCCTCTCTCTGTCTGTACATATCAGACTCTCACCGCCTGCTATTAGAGAACTGTCTTCTTCTCTCAGATTTTATATATGGCACCCAAATTTGCACTCCCAAATGTGAGCATGCTGCTGAGATGTGCACATAAATGAACTGATTAATGAGCTCTTAACCATCAATAATTGCACCATATATAGAATCATGAGTTATGTGCATAAGAAGGTCATTTTCAAAAAAGATGGGCATCATTTTTGTGTTCGAAAATACCATGGACGTCCTGTGATTTGGACGTTTTGCGATTTGGATGTCTTTGATTTTCAGCCATTTTCTAAAAAAAACCCACATCCAAGTGTAAATGTCTAAAATCAAGCCATTGGGACGTAGGAGGAGCCAGCATTTTTAGTAGACTGCTCCCCTGACATCCCAGTACAGCAATAGGGCACCCTAGGGGGCACTACAGTGGACTTCATAAAATGCTACCAGGTACACATCTGACCATAGATCCCTTACCTTGTGTGCTGAGCCACCCAAACCCCCCCTAAAACCCACTACCCCCAACTGTACACCACTACCATAGCCCTTATGGGTGAAGGGGCACCTATATGTGGGCACAGTTGGTTTCTGGTGAGTTTTGGAGGGCTCGCAGTTTCCTCCACAAGTGTAACAGGTAGTGGGGGTATGGGCCTAGGTTCACCTGTCTGAAGTGCACTGCTAACTACTCCAGGGACCTGCATGCTGCTGTCATGGACCTGAGTATGACATCTGATGCTGGCATAGAGGCTGGCAAGTAATGTTCTTCAACACACTTTTGGGGGGGGGGGGGTTAGTGACCACAGGGGTAGTATGGGAAGGTCATCCCTGATTCCCTCCAGTGGTCATCTGGTCATTTGGGGCACCTTTTGTGCCTTATTCGTAATAAAACAGGTCTAGCTCAAAACGTCAAAGTTTTAGTCCTGCACATTTTTGCTTTGTTCCATTATGGCTAAAAGACAAGTCCCGCCTTGAACACGCCCATGATACACCCTCTTGAGATTTGGACGTCCTTCTGATGGACTTCGGAGAAAGGCGTCCAAAATGAGGTTTCAATGATACCGATTTGGAAATTCTGTGAAATGAACGTCCAAATGCCGATTTTTGTCACTTTTTGGACGTCCATCTCTTTCGAAAATGAGCCTGTAAGTCAATTTAGTTACATGCGTTGTTATAGAATATGCTTAGATTTCAGTGCAGAATGCTAGGCATAATATATAGAATATGCCAGTAAGCACTATTCTATAAAGGGTGTGTGCCTTTTAAGGAATTGTACGTACCACCGATTCTGATGCCTAAGCACTATTCTATAAAGGGTGTGTGCCTTTTAAGGAATTGTGCTTACCACCGATTCTGATGCCTAACTTGTGTGCCAGAATTACGCCTGCTGAAACCTAATGTAAATGTTGGCACCCAAGTTAGACGTGCTAAGGCAGTATTTTATAACTTTGCATGTAATTTTTGGGAATGTCCCTGACATGCCCATACCTTTCCCATGGCCACACCCCCTTTTGGGATGCATGCTATGGGAGTTAGGCACCTTTCCTTATAGAACAGCACACAGCCAGATACAAATGCAAATTTTTTGAGTACCAATTAACATCAATGATTAGTTGTTAGCACCAGATTCTATATATGGTGCATAAAAAATCCGCACGGAAAACATTTCTGCCTAGGCATATTCTATAAGATTTAGGAGCAGTATATAGAAAATGCTTAGTTAATATCTGAGCGCCTAAAACTGCATGCTTCCATTTACACCACTGAAAATGTGGCATAAATCCCTGTGTGTAGATGTATACGCACTGTGCCATATTCTCCAACAACGTGCATAAATTGGGAATGCCCACGAAACACCCATGTCCCCACCCATAGCCACACCCTTTTGAACTGCGCCTATTTAATATGCGCAGTTCAAAAGGGGTGCAGCTATGGGTGGACATGGGTGTTTCGTGGGCATTCCCAATTTATGCACGTTGTTGGAGAATATGGCACAGTGCGTATACATCTACACACAGGGATTTATGCCACATTTTCAGTGGTGTAAATGGAAGCAGTTTTAGGCGCTCAGATATTAACTAAGCATTTTCTATATACTGCTCCTAAATCTTATAGAATGCCTAGGCAGAAATGTTTTCCGTGCGGATTTTTATGCACCATATATAGAATCTGGTGCTAACAACTACATTGATGTTAATTGGTACTCAATAAAATTTGCATTTGTATCTGGCTGTGTGCTGTTCTATAAGGAAAGGTGCCTAACTCCCATAGCATGCATCCCAAAAGGGGGTGTGGCCATGGGAAAGGTATGGGCATGTCAGGGACATTCCCAAAAATTACATGCAGTTATAAAATACTGCCTTAGCACGTCTAACTGGGTGCCAACATTTACATTAGGTTTCAGCAGGCGTAATTCTGGCACACAAGTTAGGCATCAGAATCGGTGGTAACAATTCCTTAAAAGGCACACACCCTTTATAGAATAGTGCTTAGGCATCAGAATCGGTGGTACGTACAATTCCTTAAAAGGCACACACCCTTTATAGAATAGTGCTACTGGCATATTCATATATTATGCCTAGCATTCTGCACTGAAATCTAAGCATATTCTATAACAACGCATGTAACTAAATTGACTTACAGGCTCATTTTCGAAAGAGATGGACGTCCAAAAAGTGACAAAAATCGGCATTTGGACGTTCATTTCACAGAATTTCCAAATCGGTATCATTGAACCTCATTTTGGACGCCTTTCTCCGAAGTCCATCAGAAGGACGTCCAAATCTCAAGAGGGTGTATCATGGGCGTGTTCAAGGCGGACTTGTCTTTTAGCCATAATGGAACAAAGCAAAATGTGCAGGACTAAAACTTTGACGTTTTGAGCTAGACCTGTTTTTATTACGAATAAGGCACAAAAAGGTGCCCCAAATGACCAGATGACCACTGGAGGGAATCAGGGATGACCTTCCCATACTACCCCTGTGGTCACTAACCCCTCCCACCCCCCAAAAGTGTGTTGAAGAACATTACTTGCCAGCCTCTATGCCAGCATCAGATGTCATACTCAGGTCCATGACAGCAGCATGCAGGTCCCTGGATAGTTTAGCAGTGCACTTCAGACAGGTGAACCTAGGCCCATACCCCCACTACCTGTTACACTTGTGGAGGAAACTGCGAGCCCTCCAAACTCACCAGAAACCAACTGTGCCCACATATAGGTGCCCCCTTCACCCATAAGGGCTATGGTAGTGGTGTACAGTTGGGGGTAGTGGGTTTTAGGGGGGTTTGGGTGGCTCAGCACACAAGGTAAGGGATCTATGGTCAGATGTGTACCTGGTAGCATTTTATGAAGTCCACTGTAGTGCCCCCTAGGGTGCCCTATTGCTGTACTGGGATGTCAGGGGGAGCAGTCTACTAAAAATGCTGGCTCCTCCTACGTCCCAATGGCTTTTTTAGACATTTACACTTGGATGTGGGTTTTTTTTAGAAAATGGCTGAAAATCAAAGACATCCAAATCGCAAAACGTCCAAATCACAGGACGTCCATGGTATTTTCGAACACAAAAATGATGCCCATCTTTTTTGAAAATGACCTTCTTATGCACATAACTCACTGATTCTATATATGGTGCAATTATTGATGGTTAAGAGCTCATTAATCAGTTCATTTATGTGCACATCTCAGCAGCATGCTCACATTTGGGAGTGCAAATTTGGGTGCCATATATAAATCTGAGAGAAGAAGACAGTTCTCTAATAGCAGGCGGTGAGAGTCTGATATGTACAGACAGAGAGAGGGATCTTGGGGTGATAGTATCTGAGGATCTGAAGGCGACAAAACAGCTTGACAAGGCAGTGGCTGTAGCTAGAAGGTTGCTAGGCTGTATAGAGAGAGGTGTGACCAGCAGAAGAAAAGAGGTTTTAATGCCCCTGTACAAGTCGTTGGTGACGCCCCACATGGAGTATTGTTTTCAGTTTTGGAGGCCGTATCTTGCTAAGGATGTAAAAAGAATTGAAGCGGTGCAAAGAAAAGCTACAAGAATGGTATGGGATTTGCGTTACAAGACATATGAGGAGAGACTTGCTGACCTGAACATGTTTACCCTGGAGGAAAGGAGAAACAGGGGTGATATGATACAAACGTTCAAATATTTCAAAGGTATTAATCCGCAAATGAACCTTTTCCATAGATGGGAAGGCGGTAGAACTAGAGGACAGGAAATGAGATTGAAGGGGGGCAGACTCAAGAAAAATGTCAGGAAGTATTTTTTTTACAGAGAGAGTGGTGGATACTTGGAATGCCCTCCCGCGGAGGTGGTGGAGATGAAAACGGTAACGGAATTCAAAAATGCTTGGGATAAACATAAAGGAATCCTCAGAAGCTTAGCGGAGATTGGGTGGCAGAGCCGGTACATACATAAGTACATAAGTAATGCCATACTGGGAAAAGACCAAGGGTCCATCGAGCCCAGCATCTTGTCCACGACAGCGGCCAATCCAGGCCAAGGGCACCTGGCAAGCTTCCCAAACGTACAAACATTCTATACATGTTATTCCTGGGATTTTGGATTTTTCCAAGTCCGTTTAGTAGCGGTTTATGGACTTGTCCTTTAGGAAACCGTCCAACCCCTTTTTAAACTCTGCTAAGCTAACCCGCCTTCACCACATTTTCCGGCAATGAATTCCAGAGTTGGGTGAAGAAAATTTTCTCCGATTTGTTTTAAATTTACTACACTGTAGTTTAATCGCATGCCCCCTAGTCCTAGTATTTTTGGAAAGCGTGAACAGACGCTTCACATCCACCTATTCCACTCCACTCATTATTTTATACCTCTATCATGTCTCCCCTCAGCCGTCTCTTCTCCAAGCTGTATAGCCCTAGCCTCCTTAGTCTTTCTTCATAGGGAAGTCGTCCCATCCCCGCTATCATTTTAGTCGCCCTTCGCTGCACTTTTTCCAATTCTACTATATCTTTCTTGAGATGCGGCGACCAGAATTGAACACAATACTCAAGGTGCGGTCGCAACATGGAGCGATACAAAGGCATTATAACATCCTCACACCTGTTTTCCATACCTTTCCTAATATACCCAACATTCTATTCGCTTTCCTAGCCGCAGCAGCACACTGAGCAGAAGGTTTCAGTGTGTTATCGACGAAGACACCCAGATCCCTTTCTCGGTCCGTAACTGCTAATGACCTTGATTTGTATCTGCCATTTCAGGGCACAGACCGTAGAAGTCTGCCCAGCACTAGCCCTGCCTACCACTACCGGATATGTCTCCAAGTGCTGCCCGGGAGGGAAAGGTTAGGACAGCTGTTGTAGTTGGTGATTCGATCATTAGGCATATAGATAGCTGGGTGGCTGGTGGACGTGAGGATCGCCTGGTGACTTGCCTGCCTGGTGCGAAGGTGGCGGACCTCACGCGTCACCTAGCTAGGATTTTAGATAGTGCTGGGGAGGAGTCCGCTGTCTTGGTACATGTGGGTACCAATGACATAGGAAAATGTGGGAGAGGTTCTGGAAGCAAAATTTAGGCTCTTAGGTAGAAAGCTCAAATCCAGATCCTCTAGGGTAGCATTTTCTGAAATGCTACCTGTTCCATGTGCAGGGCCCAAGAGACAGGCAGAGCTCCAGAGTCTCAATGCGTGGATGAGACGATGGTGCAGGGAGGAGGGTTTTAGATTTGTTAGGAACTGGGCAACATTCTGGGGAAGGGGGAGCCTATTCCGAAAGGATGGGCTCCACCTTAACCAGGGTGGGACCAGGCTGCTGGCATCGGCATTTAAAAAGGAGATAGAGCAGCTTTTAAACTAGAAATGGGGGGAAGGCTGACAGTCGCTCAAAAGCGCATGGTTCGGGAAAAGGTATCTTGCAAAGATACCTCACAAACAGGGAAGATAGGGTTTCTGGATAGTGAGGTTGCACAACAGACCGTGGTAGACCAGGTGCCCTTAAATACAACTAAAGATCAGACAAAAGATGTCAAATCAATAGTGTCAGGTACTTAGCATCATGCAAATAAGAACAACAAACATACTCTGAAATGTCTATATGCAAATGCTAGGAGTCTAAGAAATAAGATGGGAGAGTTGGAATATATTGCACTAAATGAAAAATTGGATATAATAGGCATTACTGAGACCTGGTGGAAGGAGGATAACCAGTGGGACACTGTCATACCGGGGTACAAAGTATATCGTAGTGATAGGGTGGACCGAACTGGTGGAGGGGTAGCATTGTATATTAACGAGAGCCTTGACTCAGATAGATTACAAATTCAGCAAGACACAAATCACACCTTTGAATCATTGTGGGTTGAAATTCCATGTATAAAAGGGAAAAAAACGGTGATAGGAGTGTACTACCGTCCGCCTCGCCAGGATGAGCAGGTAGACACAGAAATGATAAAAGAAATCAGAGACGCGAACAAAATGGGCAATGTGATAATAATGGGTGACTTCAATTATCCAAATATAGACTGGGTAAATGTAACATCGGGACACGCTACAGAGATACAATTCCTTGATGAAATCAAGGACAGCTTTATGGAGCAACTGGTGCAGGAGCCGACGAGAGAAGGAAAAATTCTAGACTTGGTCCTTAGTGGAGCGCATGATCTGGTGAGGGACGTTATGGTACTGGGGCCGCTTGATAACAGTGACCATAATATGATCAGTTTTGATATCGACCTTGAAGTAACTGTACACAGAAAGTCAAATACGTTAGCGTTTAACTTTAAAAAAGGAGACTATGATAAAATGAGAAGAAAGGTAAAAAAAAAACTTAGGGGGCAACTGAGAGAGTAAAAACTGTACAACAGGTGTGGATGCTGTTCAAAAATACCATCCTGGAGGCCCAGGCCATACACATTCCGCAAATTAGAAAAGAAAGACGGAACTCCAAAAGACAGCCGGCCTGGTTGAAAAGTGAGGTGAAGGAAGCTATTAGGGCTAAAAGAAACGCCTTCAGAAAATGGAAGAAGGAACCGTCTGTAAATAACAAGAAGCAGCATAAGGAGTGTCAAAGCAAATGCAAGGCGCAGATAAAGAAGGCCAAGAGGGATTACGAAAAAAAGATAGCATTAGAGGCAAAAAAACATAGTAAAAATTTTTTCGGTATATTAAAAGCAGGAAGCCGGCAAAAGAATCGGTTGGGCCGCTGGATGACCGAGGGGTAAAAGGGGCGATCAAGGAAGACAAAGACGTAGCGGAGAGACTGATTGAATTCTTTGCTTCGGTCTTCACTGAGGAAGATTTGGGTGGGATACCGGTGTCGGAAATGGTATTTCAAGCGGACGAGTCGGAGAAACTTACTGACTTCACGGTAAACCTGGAGGACGTAATGGGGCAGTTCGGCAAACTGAAAAGTAGCAAATCTCCTGGACCGGATGGTATTCACCCTAGAGTACTGATAGAACTGAAAAATGAGCTTGCGGAGCTACTGCTAGTGATATGCAACTTATCCTTAAAATCGAGCGTGGTACCAGAAGATTGGAGGGTGGCCAATGTAACGCCCATTTTTAAAAAAGGCTCCAGGGGAGATCCGGGAAATTATAGACCGGTGAGTCTGACGTCGGTGCCGGGGAAAATGGTAGAGGCTATTATTAAAAACAAAATTACAGAGCACATCCGAGGACATGGATTACTGAGACCGAGTCAGCACGGCTTTCGTGTGGGGAAATCTTGCCTGACCAATTTACTTCAATTCTTTGAAGGAGTAAACAAACATGTGGACAAAGGGGAGCCGGTTGATATTGTGTATCTGGATTTTCAAAAGGCGTTTGACAAGGTACCTCATGAAAGGCTACAGAGGAAATTGGAGGGTCATGGGATAGGAGGAAATGTCCTATTGTGGATTAAAAACTGGTTAAAGGATAGGAAACAGAGAGGGGGTTAAATGGGCAGTATTCACAATGGAGAAGGGTAGTTAGTGGGGTTCCTCAGGGGTCTGTGCTAGGACCGCTGCTTTTTAATATATTTATAAATGATTTAGAGATGGGAGTAACTGGCGAGGTAATTAAATTTGCTGATGACACAAAGTTTTTCAAAGTCGTTAACTCGCGACAGGATTGTGAAAAATTACAAGAGGACCTTACGAGACTGGGAGACTGGGCGGCTAAATGGCAGATGACGTTTAATGTGAGCAAGTGCAAGGTGATGCATGTGGGAAAAAAGAACCCGAATTATAGCTACGTCATGCAAGGATCTTGCAAGGATCTGGATTTGAGCTTTCTACCTAAGAGCCTAAATTTTGCTTACAGAACCTCTCTCCCACATTTTCCTATGTCATTGGTACCCACATGTACCAAGACAGCGGACTCCTCCCCAGCACTATCTAAAATCCTATCTAGGTGACACGTGAGGTCCGCCACCTTCGCACCAGGCAGGCAAGTCACCAGGTGATCCTCACGTCCACGCCACCCACTACTAGCCAGATCATATGCCTAATGATCGAATCACCAACTACAACAGCTGTCCTAACCTTTCCCTCCCGGGCAGCACTTGGAGACATATCTGGTAGTGCTGGGCAGACTTCTACAGTCTGTGCCCTGAAATGGCAGATACAAATCAAGGTCAGGTATACACATAAAGTAGCACATATGAGTTTATCTTGTTGGGCAGACTGGATGGACTGTGCAGGTCTTTCTCTGCCATCATCTACTATGTTACTGGCATTACTATGTAATACTACTACTACTACTATTTAACATTTCTAGAGCGCTACAAAGTGTACGCAGCGCTGTACAAACACAGAAGGCACCTGGCAGGAGCCTGTTCTATAGAGAAATGTAGGTGACAAGTTTTCTCTATAGTATACCAGTGTAAGCACTTAAATATATGCATAAGAGGCAGTCATAGAGCTAAATATTGGAGTTTCATGCATAATTTCAGTATTCTATAAGTTATGCATATGAGAGTCCTGCCTTGGCTCTGCTCATGTGAACCTCCACTTGTAAAATATGTCCCAGAAAAGTGAGCAGTAAGCCCACGTTGGGCTTACTGCCGCTCTGTAAAAGGGCCCCTTACTGATTAATAGGAAAGCCTATATTGGAATGGTTGTTGTAGAAAGTTTCCAATGTATATGGCATTTGTGAAAAATATTGGAAAATTTAGCTTATAAAAGATAATTTTAAAAGCCATTTCTGTGGGTAAAATTAGCCGCGGGTATGGCTTTAAAAAATTTCCTTCTATAGCAGGATTCTCAACCCAGTCCTCAGGACACACCTAGCCAGTCAGGTTTTCAGGAAATCCACAATGAATATGCATGAGGTAGATTTGCATTGAATGCAGATAAGGCATGCAAATTTATCTCATGCATATTCATTGTGGATATCTTGAAAACCTGACTGAATAGGTGAATTCCAAGGACTGGGCTGAGAACCCCTGTTCTATAGTGAAATAGCACAAAGGCAATGCATCAGTGTTACTTAAATAAGTTAATGCTACACTCATTTGGACAGCCTAATAACTAACATCAGTGTTAACTTCTCTCACATAGTAGCAGTCTTTTAAAGGGGAAGGGATAGAGTTATAATTTCTTCTTGTTGACCTAAATTTGTTAATTCACAAAACTACCTCACCAATCCTTCCAATTTTTAAAGTCCACCTTCCATACTATCCTGCCTAACACCTTCCTTCTCTCTTCCCTTACTTCATCTCTATACAATAATAAGTGTATGTGATATCATGGAATGACAATGTCATAACAAACTCTGTAAGCCACATTGAGCCTGCAAATAGGTGGGGAAATGTGGGATACAAATGCAAGAAATAAATAATAAAAAATCCCTCCTCTGCCTCTGAAGAGTGGCACAAGCTGTGCCGTTTGTTCCATTGGGCTCTTATGGAGTTAACTTTGCTTTCCTCAACATTTGATTTCAAATTCTCAACTCTGCACTGGAAGCTGCACTCTCATACTGCAACAAATCTGAGCAAGAAAACGTATGTGTGCTACATAATGCATAACATTTGCATCCGCCTCTATCTTCCTGGGCTGGAGGAGGAAGCTGAGCACAGAGAGTGTTGCATCTTGTAGAGACTGAGTAATATGATAATACTTCAATGGAGTTCTATCTGGTAGAGCAGTAACATATAGAAATGATTGGAATGGTAAATATTTTGTCTGTCTGTGTGTCTAGCCTGATGATAGAATATTTTCCTTTATTTTCATTTAAAGGTAGTCCCTGTACACAAGTTGAGAACAACATATGGAGACTGTCATTTGTGTGATGATTTCTTGTTGACTATTAGTGGGGTGGTTCGACAATGCCTTCTCCAGTCGTATTTATCTCCTGGGTAAGGCTGGGAACGCACCAAATGAAAATGGATGGATACTGGCAATGACTTGGTCAAAAGGCAGCAACCTTAAAGAAATTCCAGTGTGGGATTTGGACTCAGATTGTAGGCACTCCAGTAGTACTGCAAGATGACTGCTAGGGATCATGGTGGTTGTTTTGGTTCCTGGCACAGTTCTGGGCCATAGCAGAGAGGCCTCTCCACAATTCCCTCATCACCTCTTTCCCTTCTCTTCCTCCACATAGGCGGTTGGTGACTCAGTTGTTTAGGGAAGCTAAAATGGGTGGGGCTAGATGAGATTATAGGGTGGGGATAGGGTCAGGGTATGGGACAGAATGGAACAGAACACAGCAATTAAAATCTTTGCTCTGTGTGTGTGGGGGGGGGGGGGGCAACACCTATGTCAGTAGTATAAGAATGATGGAGCAGTTTGAACACTGTGAAGAATGAGTCTTTCACTGTGTGGCTCTGGTGCAGCTGTATCAGCTGTCTTCCCTGTATCTCAGTAATGATTTGTAGTAGTAGTAGTACACTCCAAGAATTATGTGCCAAAAAAAAAAAAAAAAAATATTGCACCAAAATAATACAACATATTAAACAGAACAATATTTGTAGTATTCTGGAAATAAATACAAGTACTTTAACACAGATTTCTAAGCCCTTTGGAGATAGGAAAATACTGTATCTTAACATAACTCTAGCTGAGCTACAGTTGAGAAAAGCATGAACAAAATCCAAATCCAAAATCCAGTACCAGGCATACTGTGAAGAAATACAAAGCCCTACAAAATCACTCAGTACCTATAAAGCAATTCTACCACACCATAACACTAAATTCCAGGAGTCACACAAGGTTCTTCCTAGAAAAAGCCAACAATGTAAACACTGCAGTGGGTAGAAGAACATCAATACATCTACTGGAAAACTAAACAAGCTGGAATAGTACAGATCAGTCCTACACAGACACTTGATGTTAACAGAATACCTGGTCTTTTTCAAACACAAACACAGATCCTCATCAAGTATAGAAATAAATAGAAATGTGCAGACAAAAATTAAACTGAGAGTGGAGAAGTAGCCTAATGGTTAGTGCAGTGGTCCAGTGGCGTTCCTAGGGGGGGGGGGGGCGGTGGGTGCGGTCCGCCCCGGGTGCACGCCGCTGGGGGGGTGCCGCGCGCACTTGTCCTCCGTTGTTCCATGCTTCTTCTCTGCCCCGGAACAGGTTCCTGTTCCGGGGCAGAGAAGAAGTATGGAACAACGGAGGCAGGCGGGGGGGGGGGGGGGTTCCTTCACGGGGGTGTCCTTTCACCGGGGGGGGGGGGGGTCCACGCTGCATCGGGGGGGGGGGCGCTGCACCCGGGCGGCGCATCGGCGATCCGCCCTGGGTGCCAGCCCCCCAGAAACGTCACTGCAGTGGTCTAAAAGCCAGAAGAACTGGATTCAATCCCCACTGCAGCTCCTTGTGATCCTAGGCAGGTTATTTAATCCTCTGTTGCCCTAGGTACAAAATGTATATTGTGAGCCTGCTAGGTAAAGCAAAAGTAACTGAATGCCATATGTAAACTGTTTTGATTGTACCAGAGAAAGGGGGGGGGGGGGGGGGGGGGGGGGGGGGGGGGGGGGGGGGGGGGGGGGGGGGGGGGGGGGGGGGGGAGAGAGCATGTCGGGCTTAAAAAAAAAACATGTTAGTAAATGCAGTATATTAAACTGCCAAATACATGTTTTTCCACCTCTGCCATGCACAAAAAGCACTTAATGCCAGTTTAAAATGCAAATTGCAAATTACCACAAAACCCCTTAATGCAGTGACTGCATGTTAAGTGTTTTAGGAAAAGGGCCCCTAAGTCCAAGAACCTCAAGCTCTACCAATTCAACCCATGAAAGTTAGTACTGCAACATTTTAAAACACCAGTACACTTCCAGCTGGAGAAGAGGACAAGCTGAACTGCTACAGATGCCTACCCGAACCTATATGTTTTTTTACAGATATATCACTCTTAATGTTAAGGTCAAACAGAGTGGTTCCTCAATACCCATGGAAAACATAGGCCATCACCTAGTAAAAATAAGAGACTAAATTAGAAATAAATGCAGATAAAAAAATGCAGTGGAAACACCCCAAAAGCAGACCCTGTCAACAGTGGAACACTAAAGAAATAGACATAGAATGCATTTCCTTCTGTAATGAATAAATACAAGAATACAGGGTTGATATTCAGCCAGTGACACTCAGCAATTTGCTGACAAGCCACCCGCGTTATGCCCAGAATTCAATGCCAAGCCATGTCTGGACACTGGTATTAAATTTCCGGGTTTGTTAGCTGGCTAAAGAATAGCCTGTTACAGTAGGTGTGATATTCAGCACTTAGGGCCCTTTAACTAAGCTGTGCAAAAGGAGGCATGCACTGGCATCGGTGCATGTTTTTTATGTGCACCAAGCCCCCTTTTACTGCAGCTGGTAAAGGGAAGTCTCGCTTTCCTACAAATGGCCGTGTGGCAAGTAAAGCACTTGCCGCACGCCCATTTCGGGGGGGGAGGAGCCCTTACTGCAACCCATGAGGTGGTGGTAAGGGCTCCCGCGCTAACCCGGCGGTAACCAGGCAGCGTACGGCACTGCCCAATTACCGCCAGTACCTCTGGCACTACAAAATAGATACATTTTTGTAGTGCTGTAAATTACAGTTCGCTAGGGGTGGGAAGTACCGCCAGCTGCTACGGTAGCCCGGCGGTACTTCCTAATAGCGCGGTAAGCCCGCATTGGGCTTACTGCCACTTAGTAAAAGGCCCTTAATCGCCTTGGGTTACCGCATAAGATAGGACTGACTTTTAAGCTGTCCATTATGCAGTTACCTTGACCGGTTTAAGTGCTGAATGTTGGCACTAACTGGCCAAGTGCTGATTCCACCCCTGAACGCCCCCAAATAGCCAGTTTTGAGATAGGTCTAACTGTACATTTTCAGCAGCCCTAAGGGCCCTTTTACTAAAGGGTGGCAAGCACAATAGGCTTACCGTGCGCCAATCTGGAACTACTGCCAGGTTACCATAGCAGCCCGGTGGTAATTCTGCCCCCAGCGTGTGCCATTTCCGGCACTACGGAAATTTTTTCCGTATCTTTTTACCACTGTAACGTGGGAGCCCTTACTGCCACCTCAATAGGTGGCAATAAGTGCTCCCCCCAAAATGGCCGCATGGCAAGTGCGAACTATCACATGGCCTTTCGTTTTTCGGCCTTTTTATCCTCTACATAAAAGGGGTCTTGGTGCGTGGCAAAAACATGCACTGTCTTAGCGCTGGCCCTTTTACCACATCTTGTAAAAGGGCCCCTAAGTACAACTGAATATGCTGGTTACCCCCCCCCCCCCCCCCAAAGTAATTCATCAGGCCAGAAGCCATTTCTGGCTGGATATTTATTTATTTATTTGTACATTTGTATCCCGATTTTCCCACCTTTTTGCAGGCTCAATCACTTTGAATATTGCCACACATTTTCAAAGCTGACATATTTCATTCCTTTAAAAATCAAAATAAATATTTTGTGGATGATGTTTCTCAGAATATTCCAGCTTCATTATTGTTCAAGATGGCAGATACTCCTGGAGATAATTTGATTGTCTATATCTTTATTTATTTATTTCTGCATTTGTACCCACATTTCCCACCTTTTGGTAGGTTCAATGTGGCTTACAGGAGTTTAGAGGAAGTTTGGTTACAGTTTAATAGAACAATGTTACAATTTATATAGAACATTGAGGTTACTGTTCATCTGTCCAATTTAGATTGTAAGCTCTGTTGAGCAGGGACTGTCTTTTCATGTTAATTGTACAGTGCTGCGTAATTCTAGTAGCGCTCTAGAACTGTTTAAGTAGTAGTATAACTGTTGTCTTATTTGACTGGTTTATACATGCCTTAAATGGATAGTGTTGTTTGGGTATTTGAACTGTCAGAAGCCTATTTCAGTTCTGTCCATTGTCATATTAATGTAGTGTTTTCCAGTGATCTGCGTGGCTAGGTTGGTTTGGCAGGAAGGAATTTTCTGAATAATGAGCTTTCAGCTGTTTTTGGTAGGGTGGTAGTTGTCCATGAGTTTTAGGTCTTTCGGTAGTGCGTTCCAGAGTTTAGTGCAACATGAGAAGCGGTGGCATACGTTCTTGTATTTAAGGACTTTGCATTTAGGGAAGTTGGAGGGTAAGATAAGATCTCGCTGACTTAGTTGTGTTTCAGATTGGTAGATCAAGTAGGTCTGGTCATGTAGCCTGGTGAGAGACACCAATATTATCCGCTTTGATTGGTGCCAGTGTAGTTCTTGGAATAGGGTCTAGTGCTTTCGTATTGTTTTTTTTCCTAATATGATTCTGGCTGCTATGTTTTGTGCTGCTTGTAGTTACTTTGGGGTTTGGTCTTTGCACCCTGCATAGATTCCATGCAAAAGACTGCATGGCTAGGACCATGGTTTAGATCAGGGTGTGGAATACATCTCTTGGGAAGTATTGTTTAATGTGTTTAAGTCTTCACATTATGTGGAACATTTTCTTTGTAGTGCCTGCGCTCAGTGGTGTAGCTAGGTAGTTGACACCAGGGCCGGTCATTTTTTAACCCCCCCCCCCCCCCCCAAAAAAAAAATTCCAGTATTAGGCATACCGAGAATACAAACACTCAGGACCTATAGAGCAATTCTACCATGCCATAAGCAGTAATTTGTACGTCCACAAGGAAAAGGAAGCATCTTAAACACTACAGTGAGCACTAGAACATATTTCACCTATTGTAAACGAAAACAGACAGATTAGTACAACGTCGATCCTGCACAGTCAATGCCCCAAAAGCCACGTCTATTTCACAAACACAGATACCACCCTAATCCACTATAGAATAAGTAATCACAAACTTTCTATTTAGACAAAATTAAACTGAACCCCCGATGCCAGACTCGCATACAATGCACACCACAGAAACAGAAAATGTTCCCTAGTACTGTGCAAATATAAAACAGCATGTAAATTTGAAAAAACTAACAAATACCAATCACCACTTTACAAATTAACAAATAGAAATAAAAGACATACAGAAAATAAAATACCATTTTATTGGACTAATACACTTAGCTTCCAGAAGCCAAAATCTCCTTCCTCGGTCAATACAGTAGTGCTGTTACAGTATCCTATCCTGACCTGAGGAAGGGTTTTGTTCTCTGAAAGTTAAGTCAAATGTATTAAAATTAGTTCAATAAAAAGATTACCTTTTTACATGTTCTATTTATAAACATTTATTAACACAGCTACAATACTATATACTAAAGCAAAAAATAAAAATATATATTTATTTACAGTTTGTTGTCTCTGGTTTCTGCTTTCCTCATCTCTTCACTGTCTTCCTTCCATCCAGCATCTGTCTTCGCTCTCGCTCTCTGCCATCCCTGTCTGCTGCCCTTCTCTCTGCCCCTTCCATCCACTGTCTGCCTCTCTCTGCCTTCCATCCACATGCCCTCTATCACTGCCCCTTCCATCCACTATTTGCCCCAGTCTGCCCTCCCTCTCTCTCTCCCCCCTTCCACCCACCATTTGCCCTTTCTCTCGCCCCTTCAATCCGTCTGCTGTCCCTCTTCCCCCTCCAGGGTCTGCCCTCCCTCACGCTCCCCCCGTCCTCCAGGGTCTGTCCCCTCCTCTCGCTCTGCCCCTCTTTTTCAGCCCCCTTATTTCCATTCCACCTGTCCCTAGTTCCAGCCCCAGCCCACATCTCCCACCTGCCCCCCTTTTCAGCCCCACTATCCCACCAGTCCCGCCCTTTTCTCCCAACAGATCCAAGCTTCAGCCCCCAGCCACTTCTCACTGTCCCCTTTTCAGCCCCTAGTTTTCAACCCCAGCCCTTTTCTCTCACCAGTCCCGAGCTTCAGCCCCAGCCAGTTCTCCCTCCCCTTTAAAGCCCCCAGTCCCCACAGTTTCAGCCCTGC
>NC_044035.1:109583757-109626257 GCF_901765095.1 Microcaecilia unicolor
GTGGCAATAAGGGCTCCCAGCTGCATGGCCACATAGAAATGTTTCTTACTGCATGGACGTTTGTTGGGGGATTTTACCCACTGAGGTAAAAAGGGCCCTGGTGCATGGGAAAAACAGCCCCCGTCGCTACCGCAGGGTCCTTTTTCCTGCAGCTTGTTAGGCATTTATGGTCAGATTCAGATTTAGGCATCAAGGAAAAATCCCCCGAATTCTATATAGCGAGCCTAGCATTCCACGCTGAAGCATATTCTATAACAATGCACTTAACATAATTGACTTAACAAGGCAATCAGCGTGGTTAACAGCATTTAACAAGCAATAATGAGCACTAATTGCCAATAATAAAAATTTACATGCAAAAATTGCTAAGTATATTCTGGAATGCACATGCAAAAGGGGGTATGGTTATGGGCAAGGAAATGAGTATTTTGTGGACATTCCAAAATTTATGCGCATTGTTATAGAATATGGCCCTCTGCGCCTAAATCTATGCGCCCGGATTTACACTACGTTTTCATTGGTGTAAATGTTGGCACATAGATTTAGGTGCTAGGGTGTCAACTAATTGTATTCTATATACTGTTCCTAAATCTAGGCGCTGTTTATAGAATACAATTAGGCAAGAAATGTTTTCCGGGTAGATTTTTTAGGTGTGGATTGTTGTAGCACCAATGCTTACCTGGGTTAGCACAAGAGCCCATATCGTCACCTACATAAGTACATAAGTACATAAGTAGTGCCATACTGGGAAAGACCAAAGGTCCATCTAGCCCAGCATCCTGTCACCGACAGTGGCCAATCCAGGACAAGGGCACCTGGCACGCTCCCCAAACGTAAAAACATTCCAGACAAGTTATACCTAAAAATGCGGAATTTTTCCAAGTCCATTTAATAGCGGTCTATGGACTTGTCCTTTAGGAATCTATCTAACCCCTTTTTAAACTCAGTCAAGCTAACCGCCCGTACCACGTTCTCCGGCAATGAATTCCAGAGTCTAATTACACGTTGGGTGAAGAAAAATTTTCTCCGATTCGTTTTAAATTTACCACACTGTAGCTTCAACTCATGCCCTCTAGTCCTAGTATTTTTGGATAGCGTGAACAGTCGCTTCACATCCACCTGATCCATTCCACTCATTATTTATACACTTCTATCATATCTCCCCTCAGCCGTCTCTTCTCCAAGCTGAAAAGCCCTAGCCTTCTCAGCCTCTTCATAGGAAAGTCGTCCCATCCCCACTATCATTTTCGTCGCCCTTCGCTGTACCTTTTCCAATTCTACTATATCTTTTTGAGATACGGAGACCAGTACTGAACACAATACTCCAGGTGCGGTCGCACCATGGAGCGATACAACGGCATTATAACATCCGCACACTGGACTCCATACCCTTCCTAATAACACCCAACATTCTATTCGCTTTCCTAGCCGCAGCAGCACACTGAGCAGAAGGTTCACTGACCACAAGGCCATTTCTTTAAAAAAAACCAAAACATTGATTTAAAGTTAACTAGCTAGCGCTGAATATTGACTTAGCCGGGTATCTTAAAACTGGCCAAAATAAACTAGGCATTTAATGCCAGTCACCAGAAACGACCCAGTATTGAATACCTGGGCTTAGCGCCGGCCATGGGAGTTAGCCACTCTAACTCCTGCAGTCTGAAAATCGACCTCATTGAATATAACCACGACTGTTTGTTATAATAATAAATAAGAGTGGTCATTTGCTAATGCCATTAATACAGATTATAGAGTGTAATTCTATAACAAGACGTCTAGATTTAGATGTTAGGAACACATCTATTTTAAGCCTGGAGCTGATGTAAATGCTCATGCCTAGATTACAAAAGAATGCACGTAGATTATAAGATTGTACAGTCTACATGTATAAATGTGTTCCCGTCCCTGCTCCACCCAAACTGTTTAAGTCAACATCCACCTGCAAAATATGCGCTATCAGATCCTGGAGCGTATTTACAGAATACAGCATAACCAGAAATAGCTATTTACACATGTAAGTGTCCACATATGTGTGTAATTCAGGAGGATAGCAGCACTTACGTGCATTCTTGTCACCTAAAACTACGTAGCTACTTATAGAAATACCCCCTATTTGTCTCTGGACCCATTGCATAAAATGTGCACTGACAGATGAATTTAGTTTGCATGACTGTTTAAGGTAATACATTCCATTTTGTCTGTACAATAAGGATTCTTGCTACAAATAATTGGAGGAAAGAAGGACAATTGAATGAATGCCATGATATCACTATGAGTCATTAAAGGGAAAAGTAAGGAAGAATAAATACAGCAAGAGTGACTGTAGTTCTCCTGAGACCATATGAGTAAAGGATTGGAAGCTGATCTGGTATTTGGTCCAGACAGAAGCCCCTTCAAAGCTTTGTAATCAGATTTCTACCAAATGCAATTATGACAACTTCAGTGCTGATATTTGTTATGAGAACTTCTTAAAATATGGTCTGTGACTAAGATATGATTCAAAGAGGCTTAGAAAATTTTAAAAAAAAAGGTAATAAAGATGTTCCAACAAATTTGTGTGCTGCAAGAATTAAGACGCTATTTGGTATAGAATCAGATTGTCTGCAGAAATGAAATACCCACATCTAAAACAAGAGAATACATGAAAAAATAATTTACAAAGCAAAGAGTTTTTTGGCAACCAGAGATATGAGAACATAGACAAAAGAAAATATTCTATGCTACGTATATCTCCAAAACACTCAGCCTTTTTACTGCAAATACACCATGTTTAAAGTCTCACGTTTTCTGTTTGTTGAAGTGTAAACTCTTATGTTATCACAATTGTTATTTTGCTTAAGGGCCCTTTTACTGAAGTGAGGTAATGTTTTGGAGTTACTGCACAGTAAAAGGATAATTCTATAATAGGATGTCTATATTTAAGTGCCAACAAGGCACCTATTGGAACCCATTCTATAAAGGAAAATAGGTGCCTGCTTTCCTTTATAGAGTACTAGTGTAACTGGGTGTGTACACATGTATGCTATTGGTGTGAGCTGGTGTAAATGTTTGTGCCTGGATTGGTGACATAGGTAAAGTATTTTATTTTGCATGCATAAATGTGGTTCCTGGAGATATAGAACAGAGAGATCAGTCTCCACGAGACAAAAAGTAGGAACCAAACCATGGTACATGAAAATAATCCAGTTATAGCCTCTTCTTTAAGTATCTGCCTATCTTTAATAGCGTGTATTTTGCAGATGGGCACTCACATGGGTAGAGTCTAGGAGAAACATGGGCAGAAACCACACTTAGTAGCAATCAAACCATGGAGATGATCAGGGACCACAGTGTGGCCAAGATGTTATTTAAAAGTCTTTCATAGACAAATGTATATAAAACCTTGCAGAGAAGTCCAAAGTCATGACTTTGGACTTCTCTACATGGTTTTATAAAAATTTGTTTAATGAAGACTTTAGATAAACATCTTGGCTACGGCCTGGTCCCTGATCATCTCCACGGTTTGATTGCTACTAAGTGTGGTTTCTGCCCATGTTTCACCTAGACTCTACCCATGTGAATGCCATCTGCAAAATACACGCTATTAAAGATAGGCAGATACTTAAAGAAGTGGCTGCAACTGGATTATTTTCATGTACACATGTATGTATATATAACTAGAATACCAGCATGCACGTGCATACCTGCCTTCTAAATCTATGTGACTCCTTGTAGAATTACCCCCTATGTGCTCAAATTAACACTCAGTCACTGTAAAGCCTTTACAATAACTGTTAGGGGCTTTCCCAGTATCTGCCCATGTGTTACTGCAGAGAAAATCCTTTTACCATATGTTGTTATTTTCTGCACTAACTGCAAGGAACTTTCCATGTTTATTTCCTGTCCGTTCCACACAGTGCATTTAGGGGTAGATTCTGTAAATGCTATCCAAATTAGGCACAAGGATGAGCCATACAAGTGCTCTTTCTAGAATACTAGCTTTGCATGCATTTCACGCCTAACTTTGGGCGTAAGCATCTATGCTTCCCAAAGCTGGTGTAAATGCTTGTGCCCAGTTACTGTACTGTGATAATTTCCCAGCAGCTTCTACTTAAACATGCCTCAAATATCAATGTCAATGTCACTTCAAAATCCTATAATACTTTCACTGATTTTCATAATAATGGTATTAGGATCATCAGAGTTCACAGCAACAGTGCTGCTATCAAGCCTTTTTAGGCAATGCTGTACAAATCTTCATTGACCCAGCAGTTGAACTTTTTTTTCAAACTATGTGAAATTATAATTTAAAATTTGTGACTAGCAGCACTTAATTTGCAGCAGTTTTCACAACAGTGAGAACCTCCACTGAAACGGTCAAGCTTCGTTACTTCCTCGGGGAAGAGGTCCACTGAAACCAAGAAAAGCAGGCTCAAGATATATTCAGGGGTTCTTTTAGAAAGGCGCGATGAAAAATGGCTTGCGGTAGTGCGCAGAATCACTTTTCTGCGCATCCATTTTGGGTCTCTGACCTGCTGGCCAAAGACCTAGAGGTAAAGAATTTGGGCAGTAAGGACCTATGTGCGTCAGATGCCACTTGGTGCGTGTCTGCTACGCACATCCAAAATAAAAATTATTTTTTAGAGCGCGTAGTGGTGGTGCACTAAAAATGAAATTACCGCAAGAGCCATGCGGTAGTCAGGCGGTAAGTCCATTTTGGCACGCGTTGGGCACGCGTAGGCACCCACACGGCTTAGTAAAAGGGGTCCTCAGTCTGTGAACTCTTAGATAAAAATACAAAAATATATTGAACTAATCAAAATAGTAACAGCTTACATTCCATGTGACTCGTATCCTTTCTCACATAAAGAGAAGATGACCGCGGCTTTCTTTTAGAAAAGCCGCTATTTAAATACTAACCAGCTGGCTGAAAAAAGCACAGTCCCAATTGGTTATGCACCCAGTAACTATCATTTAGGTGTGAAAATCCAAGTATTCTATAACTGTGTGCCTAAATCCCAGGAGTGCCCCTGACCCACCCATGCCTCTCCCATGGTCACACCCCTTTTTCAGTTAAGTGCTAATTTAGGTGCACATATTATAGAACAGGGTGTAGGGCAGATCCATGTATAATCCTAAATACAACCAAGTGCTTGTTAATGCCAATAATTGATTGTTAACACCTAATTGGCTAATTAGTTCCATGCAGATTTGTGATCCATGCCCAAATTTGGGTGACCTATACAGAATCTGGGGGTTAATGAATTAGTGTTCAATAAGTGTCACGCCAGCACGGTATCTGTTATGATAGCACATGAATTTGTCTATGCTGCTAGGGCATGGCCAACTGATTAAAATACTTTAAAAGACCTCCTTAGAGTAGTTTTTTTTATTCATACAAAGAATGATTTTATCAGCATACTACAAATATATCTGTTTGGAGATGACCATGATTGCCAACTTATGAAAATAATTTTTACTAACAGTCTTCCAGAATCTTACTGGCAATCTTACTTTGTTGTTGTTGTTGTTTTTTAACGAACACATTTACTTTTTGGATTTGTGCACAGACTAATTGGGGTTAATATTTTAATCATGAATTCTGTTAACTTAGGGGCCATTTTACTAATCTACAGTAGGCTCTACGTGCGTGCAACGCATGCCAAAATGAGACTACCGCCAGGCCAGTGCACCCTCCTGGTGCTAATTTCAGATTTGGTGCGTGCTCATAATGCCTGGATGAATTATTTATTTATTTCCTCCTATGTGCGCCAGTTCTGGCGTAATCAGCACTTGGCGACCGCCAACCGGTCACTACATGTGAGCCTTTACCGCTAGATCAATGGGTGGCGTTAAGGGCTCAGGCCGGTTTTGGGTGCGCACTTTTTAAATTTTTACCGCAGGCCCTTTTCCCGCCCCATTAAAAAAACTATTTTTTGTAGATGCGGGTAAAAAATGACCCGATGCATGTCCAATACACATGCCTACACTACTGCAGGCCACTTCTTACCGCAACTTAGTAAAAAGACCCCTTAGTGCCCTTTTACTAAAACTTAGCATGTGCTAATGGACATTAGTATACGCTAACCCCCAAATTCAATGGATCACACCTTAATTTCCAAGCAGAAATCGAAGCATATTCTATAACAATGTATGTAACTTAATGGTTAACTAGTTAATCAGCGCTGTTAATTGAATGTTAGCAAACAATTATCAGTACTAATTGGCACAAATTAAGATTTACACGCACAATTTACAAAATATATTCTGTAGCATAGTGCTTGTAAATTCTAAGTTGCATAGTTGAAAAGGTGGCGTGGCCATGGCTGGAGCTTGGGTGTTTATAAAATCTATGCAAGTTGTTATAAAATACACCCACTCTGTGCCTAATTTAGGTATCGGGATTTACACCAAGTAAAACATGGCCTAAATGGACACAACCAAATTTGGTTGCGTGGAGAGGCACTTAACGTATTTTATATACCACATGGAAATTTAAGCCTATTCTATAAAATTTAGACATACTTTAGAGAATATGCCTAGGCGTATTTTTTTACCGTGTGGATTTTTCAGGCGCCATATATAGAATTTAGCCCTAAGTACTGTGCATTCTATTTTATGCCTATAGGCCACATGTTTATATTTATTATAAAATTTTAAATATCACCTTGCTTAACCAGGTCACAGTGGTTAACAAATAAAAAAATAATACAATTAAAAGAAAAATAACTCCATATTATCTGATAGGAAAGACCTAATCACAACCACCCAGAGCATTCATTCTAAAGAACGAGACAATACAGCATCTTCAGCATTGCAAAACTTAACAAATCCTTACATCCTCTCCATTAACAATATTAAATGCTTTACTGAAATAAAAGCTTTTAAGGTTTAAACTTTTTTAAACTAGCCTCTCAAAATGTCCAGAATCCGAATAGCAAATATAGCCATTTTTGAAACAGCAAAATGTCTTTTTTTTCTCCGAAAATGGCCATTTGCTAGATGGTTTTGTGCTCTGTGCATTTATCTTTTTGGTCTATTAAAAGTAAAAAGTCCAAGTGAAAAATGCACAAAATAAAGACATTGGTATATAGGAAGAGCTAGCATTCTAGTAAATTGGCACTGCAGTGGATTTCACCTAAAAGCTCCTAGGTACATATCTCACCATTGCTCCTTTATATTGCATAGTTAGCCCTCCAAAACCCACCAAAAACCTACTATAGCCAACTGTACACCACCACTACAATAGCCCTTATGGCTGCATGTGTCATCTATATATAGGTACAGTAGGTTTTGGTGGGCTCACATTGTCCATCACAAATGTAACAGTTAGAGTAGATTATGAACCTGGGTCCTCTTCTCCATAGTGCACTGCAATGACTACTAGGTTACTCCTGGGATCTACTTACTGCTCTAATAGGACTGGCTATAACATCTGAGGCTGTCAGAGGCTGGTACATACTCTTTCTTTTACATTTTGGGGTGGGTGAGAGGAGGTTAGTGACTACTGGGGGAGAAAGGGGACTCATTCCTCTATTCCTCCAGTGGTAATCTGATCATTTATGGCAATTTTTTGTGTCTTAGTTGTTATTAAAACAGGTCTAATTCAAAATGTCTTAATTTTAGTCCAGGACATTTTTGTTTTGTTCCATTATAGCTGAAAAATGTCCAGGTTTTAGGAATGCCCAAATCCTGTCCTTAACATGCTGTCGACACCCCCCCCCCCTTGGGATTTGGATGTACTGCAGATGAACTGCATAGAAAAATGTCTGGAAAATGGGTTTCAAAAATACCGATTTAGACGTTTTGGTGAGAAAATGTCCAAATGCTGCTTTATAACTCTTTTTAGACATTGTGCTCTTTTGTAAATGAGCCCCCAAGGGTTTAAAACTATTAAACTGTTATTTGGAACAAGAACCCTTTAACTGTTAACAATGCAGTCAAGCTCTATGACTGGCATTTAATTTAAAAAAGTCTTGTTATTAATTACTAACAAAACATCTATGACATCAGAAATAGAAACAGTCACTTATATCAGTTTATTGTATTCATTGGTGTACAGTTTTAACAGCTTGAGCTATGGATATGGCGTTCTGCACATAATCATAATACTCATTTATCATCAGAGTTTGTAATTGGTGACATGTTTCAAAACCACTGACAGAAAGCAGGAAACAACTGAATTAGATGGCAATATGGAACAAACATAATCAACCAGCCTACTGTTAGATCAGTTTGTTGCTGTATGATAGTACAAAAAATGCAATATGTAGTCATTCATCATTAGAATAGAATTATTCACTTCTGGCCTGCAATATTAAATAAGTAATATCAACTTGACAATATGGTGCTCATTTTCAAAGCAGATGAACATCTCAAAATGCCTTTAAAAAAGTCCATCTACTAAAAACATCTAAATCCCAATTTTGGAAAGTCAAAATCTGGACATTTCATAATTCAGTTTGTCCAAATAGCAAGAGTGTGTTTTTGGACATGACTAGGGAGGGCAGAAAAGTAGGATGTCCAACAATGATTTTCGAACTGGAAGAAACTTCTATTTAAAAAAAAAAAAGGATATTTTTATCTAGATCTGTTTCAGTCATGTCCAAGTTACAAAAAGGTGCTCTGATTGGGCAGCTGACCACTGATGGGATTAAGGCATGACCCCTCCTTTAACCCCAGTCATTGCTGTCCCCCTCCCTCTCCCATGAAATTGAAACAGGGAAGGAAAACCAGCCTCATTTACTAAGGCACGCTCATGTTTTTAGAGCGCACTAAAAATAGGCACACGCTAAATGTTAGAGACGCCCATAGGAATACATTGGCATCTCTAACGTTTAACGCACGCCTATTTTTAGCACACGCTAAAAACGTGAGCATGCCTTAGTAAAAGACCCCCTATGTCAGCTGCGGGCATTATGGCCATTCTGAACAAAGCAAAAAGTCGGTCAGAGAAGTAGTCTAGTAGTTAGTACAGTGGAGTGTAAACCAAAGGTTCACTTCTCACTGTAACTCCATGTTTTCCCTGTGTCTGTCTCAAGGAAAAAAAATATTTACTGTACCTAAAGATATAAGATACCTGCAAGCCTGAAGGCTATTGATGGGCTGTACATTTAGGTACAGTAGGTATTTTTCTTGACCTGGAGGGATCACAGGTTAAAAAAAAAAGAGCTACAGTGGTATTTCAACCTATATTCCTTGGTTTATAGTCCACTGTGTTAACCATTAGGTTACTCCTCTGTTCTACAAGGAAATCTGTGTGGCAGTTTTCGAAGATTGCTGCTTGACAGATGTCCCTGTGCCTTGTTTTCCTTCATCATTTATAATTTAAATGTTCCCGTTTGTAAAATGGTTGTTTACCATGGTCATGTCCAGAATAAGGATGTCCTTCTTATATATTTTCAAGCAGGATGTAATACTACAGCTCAAAACAAGCATTTGGAGCATGCAGCAGAAGCTGTCATATACACTCTATTGATGCAATCTTCTCCGCGTCTAGAAGTGCTCACAAACATACATTTGCTCAAAAGAGAAGGTTGTAAGCAACATGATCACATCACACCATTTCTGAAAACTTTCACTGGCCACTGACTAAATGTAAAACTATGACCCTGATCTTTGAGGCACATAAAGGAAGTGAGCCAGCATACTTGGAAGAGCAGAATCTCTGTCTATGCATCTCCAAGGTCTCTAAAATCCTTCCAAACAGCATCCCTAAACACACACTTTACAAAGGAAAGCATGCAAAGCGACACCCGCCAATGAGCCTTGTCAGTAGCGTGCTCTGAAAAGCATTCCCAGAAAAGCTTTGCCAAATGCAAGACTCTCTTTCAGGAAGCAGGTGAAAGCCTAGCT
This sequence comes from Microcaecilia unicolor, assembly GCF_901765095.1. Taxonomy (NCBI): domain Eukaryota; kingdom Metazoa; phylum Chordata; class Amphibia; order Gymnophiona; family Siphonopidae; genus Microcaecilia; species Microcaecilia unicolor. The sequence continues at coordinate 109,593,592 of NC_044035.1, forward strand.
CTTTTTCAAGTTTCTAAATGATAAGCCAACTATCTTGCTAGTCACACACATAGGGGCAAACCTATAACTTGGCACCTCCATTTGCCCCCCCCCCCCAAGGATGCGTGGTGAAAGTAAATTATATAATGACATCTGGGCACCCAGATTCTGCTATAGAATAGTAGCATAACCTGGTATCAGCATCAGTGGAGGAGTAGCCTAGTGGTTAGTGCAGTGGACTTTGATGCTGGGGAACAAAGTTCAATTCCCAGTGCAGCTCTTTGTGACTCTGGGCAAGTCACTTAATCTTCCATTGCCCCTGGTACAAAATAAGTACCTGAATATATGTGAACCGCTTTGAATGTAGTTGCAAAAAACCTCACAAAGGTGGTATATCATTTCCCTTTACCTTACATTTATGCACCTACAGCCATAGATCTGGTGTAACAGCAGTTATATAAATATGTGAGAGATGCATGTAGCACACAGCATTTTTTAAATTATGTGAATAAGAGGGAGCCCCACCCATTGCTTGCCAATGCTCCCTTGCATTTATGTGCTAAGCCACTTATGCACATCCTTACATAATAGCGTTTTGGCACCCTGTGAGCACTTTTGAGGACAAGTGTAAATTTACATGCATAAGGGGGTACAAAAAGATCACAATAAACTCCCAAACATCCACTCTTTTTCGATTTTTTTATATATACATTTTTTCAAAACTTTTTATATGAATATATATTTTGTATATATGGGGATCATCAGAATCGTCATTAGCAATCCCTTCCAGGCACAGCGTCCCATATTTTAGGGCGCCATGTAACTCTTCATAGATCTGCCCACTTCATATTTTTTCTTTTATTATTGCTTTCTGATCTTTATCTTTATCTTCTTATTTTTAATTCTTCATCTTACAACTGATAAAAATCATAACATTTCATTACTTATAAGTAGCCCCTTCAATACGTGATGATGGGGCGGGACAGAGAGGGAAGTCTCTTCTGGTAAGCTTTTCAGCAGCAATTTTTGCAAACGAGCCAAACCTCTGCCAAGGGGATTCAAAAAGGCAGGTGCCTGGTTATAGAATTGCGGCACATACTATAGCTGGGATCAGTTGCATGCATCCTTTCTGACTGCATGTGACATTTTCCTTAAGTTAATTCCCCTTAAGATAAATAACAGGAGCTTAGATAGTTTGTCTATATGTTCCACCTCTGTGTGTCCCTTTTGCTTTCTTTTAAGATGTTTAATATATACTGTGTTAATATTGTAGGTAACTACTGTGCTATAATGCATACTGTTATTTGAATGTTTTACTACTGTAATTATTTCTTGCCTATGTTCACGTTGCACTGCATTGGATACATTTAAAAGGCAATAAATATGTGCTTATATCTGATTTGGCTCTGGCTGCCAAGAAATATACATAATTTTACTGTGGTTTCAGGCTGTCATTGGTTTGGGACTGAGTGCTGATGTAAATTTAGAGCCACCGTTTCCTCTGTGCAAACCATTTTAATACAAATATTTTGTGCTTTGGGATAAATAAATTATCTGAAAGAAAAAAACTAATTTTACTTTCCTCAAAAACAGTATTCTAAACAGGCTCTCTCTTTTATGATAATGCAAGTATAAACACGAACCCCTAATTTTAGGAAGTTGAATTCTCAAATTTCCAACCAGTGCACAACTTATAGAATAAGGTCAATTGCATGCATAACTTAATAGATTAATTGCATGCTAATTGGCCTTAACAACAGACCTCAAGGGCCACCTTTATCACCTTTCCTATTTAACATTGTATATGGATTTTGTTTTTTCTTCCTTAGGATGATTATTATTCATATGCTGGTGATATGCTTCTGTTGATGCCAGTTTGTAAAAATTTGTCAGATACCACCTTAAAGGTATTTATTTATTTTATTTCTTTATGGCATTTATATCCCACATTATCTCAGATAGGATTCAAGTTCAGTGTGAATCACAATAACACAAAAGTAGAACTGACAAGGCATTCTGATTATGCAGAACAAAGTATATATATATATATATCTCAACATATAAACGGCGAGTGACCATACTCACTCACAAATGCGCAGTAGAGACTTCTCTCTCTGCCCCGCCCCCGCTTCAATACGTGATGATGGGGGCGGGACAGAGAGGGAAGTCTCTACTGGCATGCTGCAGACGTCGGAACCGCTCCCCCTCCCCCCTCCCCCAGAGTCGCTGCCACCCCTCCATCTGGCCCGAGCACTGTGAACTTACATCAGCATGCAGCGGCAGGCACATCAGCAAAGCTGCCGTCGGGCTTCCTTTCACCCAGGCCGGCCCTCTCTTTGCTATTGAACTTACAGCGCAGAAACCACAGCAGGCAGATCAGCTCTCGTCGGCCTTCCTTCCCTGCCTGTGTCCCGCCCTCGTGTGATGTAACGTCGGCGAGGGGGCGGGACACAGGCAGGGAAGGAAGGCCGATGGGAGCTGATCTGCCTGCTGTGGTTTCTGCGCTGTAAGTTCAATAGTGAACAGAGGGCCCGGCCCAGGTGGAGGGGGGGCAGCAGTGACTCCGGGGCGGGTGGTAGCGGCGACCTGGGGGGGAGCGGTAGTGACCTCGGCGGTTCCCTCCCTCCCCTTCCACGCAGTTTCCCTCTCTGTTCCGTCATCACGTCTTGACGCAGGGGCCTGACAGAGAGGGAAGTCTCTACTGCGCATTTGCAAGTGAATCGATCACTTGCCATTTATATGTTTGATATCCATCATACCTATGTGTAATGCAGACTTTAGAAAGGATGGTCCATGCGATTATGACCTATTTCAGAAAGGACTGTCCATGTGTATAACTTTTATACCTGAATAATAACAAATATTCTAGGTGTTTGGGGGGCTATAATGCTGCCTCTGAAGAAGCCAGTAAATGATCCTCTGTTTCTATAGCTGGTGTTATTGAGGCCTTTCCCCAGACCTCTTTGAGCCTCATTTTCTGTCAAACCAACAGCTCTGGAATAGCTTACAACTCTCCTATCACCTGCATGGGTTGATCAAGAAGCTGTCACTTCACCTATTATAAGGGTATTGGTCCAGCATCATATATTGGATGAGAGTGTCAGAGATATGTGTGGTATGCTGCAAAGTGGATATTCTGATGGTTTTTTTTGGTCATGTTTCTTCTGACAGAATAAAGGGACAAAAACAAGATCATATCTGCAAGAAATCTTTGGACCCTCTGACATTGTTCACACAGCAAATGGGTACAGTTTATGGAGTGGGGGGGGGGGTGAATATTTTATAGCATTTTTGCTTTTTACCGATTTTTAGAAGGGAACTTCTGGGCTGCTTTGCAAATATGTGTGAAGGGCAGAGGCGTAGTTTGGTGGGGTGCAAGGGGAGTGGCTGTTCCCCATTAATAAAATGGCACCTATGAGGATCAGCCCTTCAGCCTCACATTGATACCTGATTTACAAAAGGTCTGCTCCCCCTGACATTAAAACCTGGCTACGTTCTGGTGTGGGGGGGATTAGGGGAAATATAGACATAAGGACATAAGAAGAGCCATACTGGGTCAGATCAATGGTCCATCTTGCCCAGTATCCTGCTTCCAGCAATGACCAATCCAGGTCATAACATAAGAATAGCTATACTGGGTCAGACCAATAGTCCATCTAGCTCAATATCCTGTTTCCAACAGTGGCCAATCCAGGTCACAAATACCTGATAGAAACCCAAATAGTAGCAACATTCCATGCTACCAATCCCAGAGTAGGCAGAGGCATCCCCATGTCTGTCTCAACAGCAGACTATGGACTTTTCCTCCAGGGACTTGTCCAAACTTTGTTAAAACCCAGATACTAACCGCTGTTACTACATCCTCCAGTTCCAGAGCTTAATTATTTGTTGAGTGAAAAAATATTTCCTCCTATTTGTTTTAAAAGTATGTCCATGCACTTGCGTCCAATGTCTGTCAATTTGGAACTACCGCCTGGCTACCACGTGCCCTGGGCGGTAATTCTGTTTTTTACATGTGGCCGATATGTTCGTTGGAAAATATTTTTCATTTTCTACCACTTGGCGGTGACTGGGTGGTAATCAGCAGTGTATGTGTGCTGACAATTACCGCCTGGTTAACGTGTGAGACCTTACTACTAATCAATGGGTGGCAGTAAGGTCTAAGGCCCAAAATGTACACATGCCAATTTTTATTTTGCTTCTTGTCCAGTTTTGGTCAAAAAAGAGGCCATTTTTGCAGGCGCACTGAAAAATGGACCTGTGCACATCCAGAACACGTGCCTACACTAGCGCAGACCATTTTTCAGTGCACCTTAGTAAAAGGACCCCAAAATTTCTTTAAAAGAAATGGAAAGAGCTTTCCTGAACTGAAGATAACCACAAATTCTTTAAAGAAAAAAGAATTTCCAAATTTGTTGAGCTTGATAAGAAAAAGTGGATTGAAAATGTTATTTAATTTCACATGAAGAAAATCACGCCTACAATTTTGATTCCTAGTAGACTTTGAAATAAAATCATTTAAAAAAGCAAGATGTACACCTAAATAATCAGGGGTAGATCCACGCAGAGCAAAATATATTAAAGCTGCCACCTTAAATTGAACTTTTGCTTCTAATGGCATCAATGTAATCAAGATAACAAAGGAGTAATATGATCATACTTATCTGCTGTAAAAATAGTTCTAGCTGCTGCATTTTGTACCCGCTGTAATTTAGTCTTCATCAACTTTGTACAACCATTGTAAATAGAATTACAATAGTCCATTTTTAAAGTAGTTACAGCCGTATTTAAAAAATTTCTAAAAAGTACAGAGAGGACTGCTTTTTGTGTGGTTATATCTTTACCTGCTGAACATCAGCCAGCACCCACATAACTTCTGGGAATTCAATGCTGGTGCCCAGATATTATCTGGCACTGAATATCTGGGTTTAATTCTGCTCTCGGCAGTCATCAGCTTAAAAAACCGCCGTGAGTTGAATATCAGACATAGCACTCATCACACACTGAGGGCCTAAGGTGAGGGGGGCCTGGTGTGTTTTCAGCACTTAATTTTTCCTTTCAGTTCTGAAGCATCTAGGAGACAGGTGAACATATTTAGTGGCCAGATACCTCAGCACAGATATTTCATGTCACCCTCAGACCAAGTTTAATTCATAAGCTGCAATGGCAAGCCAGGATAGTGGAGGGGCACTGCCACTGGTATGATTGGTTGAGTGGGCCTAGTGCCATGTTGATTGGCAGGCCTCAATTTCTGCTTCTGCCTTAGACTACTGGTGGGATATCCTTTGAGGGTGCAATGGGATCCTTCACTTCTGAGTCTTGCTGTGACAGCAGCTCTGAATGTGGTTCTCCCTGAAAGCTGAAACTGGATACAATTACAGTTTGCATGCATGATTTACAACACACTGATGATCATGCTGTGCCAAGTATGTGTATGGTATGGGGTGGGGGTGGGGAGCAGCCTAGCTGCCTGTGTGGCATCCCTATGGAGCCAATGCTGGCTGACAGATTTGTGTGACTTTTGTGTCCATATGAGCAGAACGTAGGAGATCTTGATTTCTGACCTTATGGTTTGTCTGTACAGTGTATCTGCCTTGATGTTTGCAAGATCCTGAGACAGCATGACATCATATTTTGCGTGAAAAGGAGGTTCTCTGGCAAGATGGCAGAAGAATCCTGGCATCTTTGTACTTTGGACAAGGTAGCATCCTTGTATTTGATAGCTATGTATCAGGTGTTAGAGTAAGTGGATAGGAAATTTATTTCAGCTTACTTGAATTTACTCCTACACTCTCTTCTTCTACACCCTCTGGTGACGAGGTTTTGCAGGGCAGGCTATACCATATGCATGTTGAGAGCAGGGCCCAAGTGATCTTTACATTTGGAAATTACGCGTGCAACATAATACTTCCATTTTCAAATGTATACAGCGCATGGCAGAATTTACACATTCCCAAAACCCTCAAATCATTCCTATTCAAACAAACCCTCTCAAAGAACTGTAACAATATCTCAAACAACTAATTATTACTTGAATTGGTTATTACTCTATTTACCATTAATCTTCTCTTTGCTTCATGTACAATTTCCCATTCATAATATTTTCTAAATGTTTATTTATTTATTACTTGTAGAAAAAGCCCGTTTCTCATTGAAATGAAACGGGCCCCAGCAAAAACATAGTAACATAGTAAATGACGGCAGAAAAAGACCTGCATGGTTCATCCAGTCTGCCCAACAAGACAAACTCATATGTGCTAATCACCTTCTGCCATTAATGTTTTTAAGGGAAGTTCTAGCGTCCCCCCCCCTCCGAGTTCCATGGTCGTTGTCCCCCCTCCCTCCCAGTTCCAGTCCGGCCTCTGAATTTTAAAAGTCATCCTGACTTACCTCGTCGGGGTTACAGCGGCCGGCAGCAGCGATAAAAAGCGTGCAGGCTCGGCACTTACTTCAGTTTTCCCTTCACTGTCTCTCAGCTCTGGTCTCACCCTTGTGGAAACAGGAAATGAGGGCGGGACCAGAGCTGAGAGACAGAGAAGGGAAAACTGAAGTAAGTGCCGAGCCTGCCCGCTTTTTATCGCTGCTGCCGGCTGCTGTAACCCCAACGAGGTAAGTCAGGATGACTTTTAAAATTCGGAGGCAGGGGGCCTGGAACTGGAAGGGAGGGAGGGAGGGAGGGACGACGACCATGGAACTCGGAGGGAGGGGGGATGCTGGAACTTCCCTTAAAAACATTAATGGCAGAAGGTAATTACCTTGCTGGGGCCCGTTTCATTTCAATGAGAAACGGGCTTTTTCTACAAGTAAATATAAATAAATAAATAAACATTTAGAAAATATATTATGAATGGGAAATTGTACATGAAGCAAAGAGAAGATTAATGGTAAATAGAGTAATAACCAAGTAATAATTAGTTGTTTGAGATATTGTTACAGTACTTTGAGAGGGTTTGTTTGAATAGGAATAATTTGAGAATTTGGGGAATCTAGTATATTCCTGTATATTTCTTATTTTGGGTGGTAAGGAGTTCCACCATTTGGTTCCTAGGTAAGTGAAGTCTGCAGAGTGGACAGTTTTGTAGATCACATTTTTGCAATTTAGGTGTACTCTGAGATAGTTTTTTGCCTTATATTTAGCATTTCTTTGAGGTAAGTTTATTAATGCTACCATATAATCTGGAGCTGTGCCATGTAGTATTTGAAAGATAAAGGTACATAATTTGAAGGTGATTCTCGCTTTGATGGGAAGCCAGAGTAATTTGATTAGTAAAGGGGAGGCACTTTCAAAACATATATTCTTTTCAAGTAATGTACTAGTTATGATAGGTAAAATGTGGCAAAACTTAAAAAATGGTATCACATGACAGGTAATGTCATTGATATTTTCAATGTTATTGCAAATGATTGCACATCCCTAATGTATATTTGCTATTTCGTTTCCAATGACTAAATAAATATATCCTAGTGAATATATGGCTTGTACCGGGCACGAGTCACTTTATCTCTTTAGCAAAGCTCATTACCATTAATCTAGTGAGACAGAATAACATACCAGTTCTGATTTAGTTCATTGAAAATAGTACATTTCATTTTTCATGTTTTAACGTTCTGTTCTTGTAGATTTAATGCTTCTACGATAGTATAAATCTTGCATCTATTTAAGAACCTTTGACTTTAGCATTTTGCTTTGATATATTATCTTCAGAGCAGACATATTTTCATTTTTCATTCTTACAAAATCAAATGGGCAAAATAGCAGCTTTTATCAGATCTGTCCTCCCTCTGTCTCAGTAAAGCAATTCCTGATGAGGATTTGTTCCTACTTTCAGACCCTATAGTCTGTGATGAGTTGAATCCCCTTCTACATAAAGCAGGAATATCTTATTATACTTTAAAAATGAATAAGGCCAAAAATAACTGTTTTGATTGCAGGTGCCTTTTCCCAGGTTACTTTCCTTCAACCACCTTGTGCTGTCATACTATTAGAGGGTGACTATTATACATGTGGAAAAAGCCTTGAAGCTGTATGTCATTATGAGCTCATAAGGAAGTACTGCCCTTAAATGTTTTGCAAAGTTATCCAAAGATGAAAAAAAAAAAAAACAGCGTTTAAATGTTGACTTCCACTTTCTGAACAATCTTCCCTCTAGAATTCTCTGGCTAATGCTGTCTCTGTGGAAGTTCCCCTCTGTGCTAAGCCCTCAGACCTTCTCGTAAACCCTGGTATCAGAAGGATTTTAGGCTTGTTAATCACCAACTGCATTGCTCTGAATGGTGGTGGCACTGCTCCAAGTCCCTTGTCGATCACCAACACTATATGTCTTTAGTCCATTCTTACTGTGCCCACTAGTTGCCAATTTTATGTCTGTGTTCAACTAGATGACAATTTTATACCTCCCTCATTGCTCAAGCCTCTAACCGACAACAGAAACTTTTCTAGGTTGGTCTGTCAATTGTCTTCCTCAGATCACCTCTTCACTGCTCCTCACTCCCTCTTTCCCCTTCCCTGTTTCTCTGCACTCTGTCATGTTGCCCTCATCCCCTTCTGCACCTGCTATCCTTCCCTTGCATCCTCATGTCTGATCTCAATTTAACCTTCCCTCTCTTACTTCATTCAACAGGTACTTCTCCCTGCCATAAAATCCTGCACACTCGACCCTATCCCCTCTCACTGGATCAATCTTGACCACCATAGTCTTCTTCTTCTAGTATTTACTATGATCACTAACTCTGTCAACGTGTACCATCCCTTCCCTATAAAAAAACCTTCTCTGGACACCTCCCTTCTCTCTAATTATAGACCCATTTCTAACTAGATGAAATTGCGCCCTTACAAATAAGAACCCCACGCAAGCATAACTCAACACCATGGTTCAACGATGAACTGAAAAAGTTAAAACACAAACCAGAAAACTCGAACGAGCATGGAATAAAACAAAAGATGAACATACACTCAACACATGGAAACAAATACAAAGAAAATACAAATACACAATAAGACAGGCCAAGAGATCATACTATAAAACCAAAATAGGGACAGATTACAAAGACATGAAGAAATTATACCAACTCGTGAACAAACTCATAGACATCAACTTGGTCACTACCACGAATATAGACATCCCATCTGCAGATAAACTTGCGAAGTACTTCAATGAAAAAATTGTAAACCTACACAACACGCTACCTCAGAACAACACCGACATTGAAAACTTCCTCAATGAATTTGACCCAACCATTGGAGAATACCCGGCAGATCGGACCTGGTTAAACTTGGCCCTCCTTACCGTCGAAACAGTTACCCAGGTGATTAGTAGGTTTTCCAACACTCACTGTAAACTAGATACCTGTCCCAGCTGCCTAATGAAATCTGCCCCTGGCCGCTTCATAGCAGACCTCACATCCCACCTAAATTATATGCTTCAGCAAGGCCTCTTCCCTAAGGAAAATGGCAATACCCTACTCACACCAATACCAAAAGATACCAAGAAAAAAACCAAATGAAATCACTAACTACCATCCAGTAGCATCTATCCCATTGATGGTCAAACTGATGGAAAGCATGGTAACCAAACAACTTACAGATTACATAAACAAATTCTCAATATTACACGAATCACAGTCAGGCTTTCGTCTCCTCCACAGCACGGAAACAGTATTACTCACTCTTCTAGCCAAATTCAAGCAGGAAATAGCAACAGGCAAAAGATCCTTCTCCTCCAATTTGACATGTCTAGTGCATTTGATATGATAAACCATAATATATTAGTAAGATTACTAGATAAGTTTGGGATTGGTGGAAACATACTTAACTGGATCAAAGGCTTCCTAACCACAATAACATATCAAGTAAAATCAAATTCAAACATATCATCACCGTGGAAAGCAGACTGTGGAGTACCACAAGGATCACCACTATCATCGATCCTATTCAACTTAATGATGACCCCACTTGTCAAGTCCTTATCCAACCATGGCCTTAACCCTTTCATATATGCAGACAATGTCACAATATACAATCCTTACAAAACCAAACTGACAGAAATCACCAACAAAATCAAGCTCGGCCTGAACATCATGGATTCATGGGCAAATGCATTTCAACTAAAACTCAATAAAGAAAAAACTCATTGTCTCATCCTCTCATCCCAATAGCATGGACAACCCCACAAGTATCAGCACCCCAGATCACACCCTTCCTATCTCAGACAGCTTGAAAATCCTCGGCATTACAATGGACCGTAACTTAACACTAGAGAGCCAAGTGACATCCACAACAAAGAAAATGTTCCACTCAATATGTAAACTCAAACGCATGAAGCAATTCTTCCCGAAGGAAACATTTCACAATCTGATACATCAATGGTACTAAACCACTTAGATTACTGCAATGGAATTTATGCGGGATGTAAAGAACAAACCTTAAAGAAACTTCAGGCCGCTCAAAACACGGCAGCTAGGCTTATATTTGGTAAAACACGATTTGAAAACGCAAAACTGGCTCCCAATCAAAGAGCGCATCACCTTCAAAATCTGCACCCTGGTTCACAAAATCATCTATGGAGAAGCCCCGAATTACATGACAGACTTGATCGACTTACCAATTAGAAATATATCCAAATTAACACGATCTTATCTAAATCTGCACTACCCAAGCTGCAAAGGACTTAAAAACAAAACAACTTCCGCATCTAGTTTTTCCTATATAAGCACACAACTGTGGAACGTGTTACCAAAAGCCTTGAAAATGATGTACGACCACTTAAACGTCCGGAAATCACTAAAAAACAACCTGTTTAAAAAGACATACCCTACCGATCCAACTTAAATGCCTAATCTCTGCAACACAACCAAACTAAAGCACGTAATGGACATAACACAACTCTTCCGTTCTCTGATTCCCTAATGTGGCTGTGCCGCATGAACTTGATCTTATCACAACATCACCCTGTATTTGTTCACACCGGAGCCTGCAAAGGCCTCTCCGGTACTATGTACTATGTAAGCCACATTGAGCATGGAACGAACGAAGGACAGGCGCGTGGCACCCACCAGCGGCATGCACCCGGGGATGGGGGGTTCTTTCGCGCGGGGGGGTGCTGCACCTGGGGGGGCGGGGCGCATCGGCGATCCGCCCCGGGTGTCAGCCCCCCTAGGAACGCCACTGTCTTTTAATAGTTTTCATATCCTTGAATAATGTTATAGTTTGTGCTCTCAAAAATGCAATTCAAAATGCATTCAAGTATAGTAGGAGGTTTGGGGTTTTTTCACTAATCTACCCAACATACTGTAGAATTTCATTGCAAAAGAACAATTATAGAAAAAGTAATTAAAAATAAGAAACAAATCTTGATTTCATAAGTCTTCACATTCTTTGTCCAAATCAGCTACATTTCCAAAAACTATCATAGGGGCCCTTTTATTCAGCTGCATTAAGGACTACTTTTACAAAGCAGCGCTAGCGATTCCCATGAGGCAAATGAGAGGAAGCCCATAGGAAATGAATGGGCTTCCTCTCATTTGCCACAGCAAGAATTGGTAGTGTGGCTTTGTAAAAGAGGCCCTAGGTTCGAATGCAAGCATAATGCAGCTGAAAATGGCATATAGAATGATGCGCGCGGCATCCTGCGGTAACTGTCAACTGTGTGCTAAAAAAATCTTTTATTTTTCTGAGAGGACATTTCAGGGGATAGAGAGTGGTGTTTTTGTGCTAAACAGTTAGTGCCACCTACAAAATGTGTGGCAGTAAGTGCTCAGAAAGATTTTTTTTAAATGGTTGGGCGCTAATAGCAACATTACTGCATGGCCAAAAATGGACTTAGCATGTGGGAGAGTCCTCTGTAAGGGCACACTAAGGGCCCCTTTCATGAAACTGTGGAAAAAGAGGGCCTGCTCTGGCATCGGCAGGTGTTTTTCATGCACGCCGAGGCCCCCTTTTACAGCAGCGGGTAAAAGGCAGGTATTTCTTTTTTTAGGAAATGGCCATGCGTCAAGTGAAGAAGCCTTGTTGTGCGGCCATTTCAGGGGTGAGCACTTACCACCACCCCCCACTGAGGTGGCAATAAGGGCTCCTTTGCTAACCCAGTGGTAACCGGGCAGTGCGCTAAACTGCCCGATTACTGCCGGGTACACACCGGCGCTACAAAAATTAAAATATTTTTGTAGTGCCGGATATGATGTGTACTGGGGTTGGGAACTACTACTACTACTTAACATTTCTGGAGCGCTACTAGGGTTGCGCAGCGCTGTACAGTTTAACAAAGAAGGACAGTCCCTGCTCGAAGGAGCTTTCAATCAACTACCACCAGGCTGCTGCGGTAGCCCAGTAGTACTTCATCTGTAGCGAGTGATTAGCCCGAGTTGGGCTAACCACGGCTTTGTAAAAGCTGCCCTAAGTAGCTCAGTCAAACTCCAGACCTGACTCTAATATAAAATGTGGCAGGACTTCAAGACAATTTGAAGTGCTTGAGCTACCCTGTCAAGAAGAATGGGCAAACATTGCCACTATCCTGCTTTGCAAAGTTGGTAATGTAGATGTTAATTTGTAATTGTGTCCAACAAATATTGAATCAAAGGGTGTAAAGACATGTCATAAAGAGATCAGTTTCTAGATTTCTTTCATGTTGAAAGTATAGAGTGTGTTGTGTAGATTAGTGAAACAAATGCCTACGTTATTTCATTTTAAACTGTATTTTTAGATAGTAGAATGTGAAAATGTACAAGGGTATGATGCCTCTTATAAGACACCATACATGTTTAAGACTTTGTTGGAAACTCAGAGCTTTAAGACAGCAATAAAGAACATTTTATTAGGCATCACATTTATGAAAGCATGATGTGATGAAGTTTTCAAATTGTGCTTTTTACATACAAAATCATTTTTACCTCTAGAGAGCAAACATAGGCAAAAATCCAAATAGGAGTTGTCATTAAGGCAGTTATTTGGGAAACTTTTATTAAAACAAAATATGATCTACAACCCAAAATAAAGATATATGAAGCATGAGGAGGGGAAGGAGCCACCAATGGAGAATAATCTTTACTCTTTCTGCAAGCACTGATGATGTAAATACATATGCACCATTTATTTACCTTTGGGAGCCCTCAGACCTGTAGTCACAGGCAGGTTTAGCTTTTAAGATCAATGAGCTGCTACAATTGTACATCTCCTATTAGTTCCAAAAGGAATAATTGTGTTAATGTGTTTTTTGTTTTTGTTTTTGTAATCTTTCTTATGTTCTTTGGCAAAATAAGAAAGCTATCTGGAATAAACCCTCTTATTTTAGCCTATCATATAGCTTCAAAATATGTTATAACAACCTTTTTCCCATACAAAAGTTAACTTTAAAGGACTAATGGGCCTTTCTTGCTAGAAGTATCAACTTACATAGGAGCTTTTTTACTAAGCAACGCTAAAAAGTGGTCTGCATTATTTTTAGCATGTGGGTTTCCAGTGCTCTGAGGCCACTTTTAGTGCAGCAGTAAAATGGCCATAATTTCTATTTCCCCTTAAAGACCATGTGCTAATTTCCCAATTACCACGTAGCTATTATCGAGTGAGCCCTTATCACCACCTCTTTACTAGGTGGCAATGGATCCTATGTTACCAGATTAACGCAGGTCATGCCTACTCTCCACTTCCAAACATGCCATATATTTTTTAGCTAGGGATTGGCAGGTGCCAATCCCAGAACTACCATTAGATGATTGAGCGCTTCCTGTCATAGTGCCTTTTTAGTATGCGATAAGCATGCGTTAGTGCTTACTGCTGCTTTGTAAAAGGGCACAATAGACTGCTTCAGTCTACATCACCCAAATATATTCATGCTATCTCTCTTATGTTCTTTTTTAACTCATTTTTTTTCTTTTTTATCCTTCCTGTCCACTCATATAGAGTTTACACTTTCACCTTTATATCTATAAATATTCTCTCTCTCTCTCTCTCTCGTCTCTCTCTCTCTCTCTCTCCTCTATATATATATATATATATATATATATATATAGAGAGAGAGAGAGAGAGAGAGAGAGAGAGAGAGAGAGAGAGCGCACACACACACACACCACACACACACCACTTGTTTTCCTACATATCCACCTCTCATCTTTGCTAATGGAAGGTTAAGGGTAAGGGTTGTGCAGCCAACAACAATGTTTATAGCAATGTTTATAGTTTTTTTTTTCTAATTTGTTTTATTTTGTTTTATAAACTGTTGTTTTGGACAACACACAATCTTATCCCTTGCGACCCTCCACTTATAACTCATACGATCACTATACAACCTTGTATCTGTTATCATCCAACTGGGCAAACGCCTTGACGGTACTATGTAAGCCACATTGAGCCTGCAAATAGGTGGGAAAATGTGGGGTACAAATGCAATAAATAAATAAAAATTAAGAGATGTCTGTGGTTGCTGCCCTCACCCCTTAAAAAAAATACAGCTTGTGGTAAACCACCACACCCCCTGATCATAACCTGCACCCCCCCTAGATCATTACCCAACCCAACCCAACCCTCCAACCCTAGCCACCGTCAAAAAGGCAGCCATTTTCTCTTGCTGACATTTACCAGGGAAATTGGTGGTACAGTGTCAGGCCAGGAGCAATCCCGTTTCTCTCCCAACTACATTGCACAGAAGCAAAGGTAGTTGTAGTCCCAGGACAGGAATGTCAGGAGCTGGAGTCTTGGAAGCAAGAAACACTAAAGGGACCTTTACTAAGAAGCAGTAAGCCCACCGCAGACTTGCTGTGAGCTAATCCGAACTACAGTCCGGGTACTACAGGAGCCCGGCGGTAGTTCCCACCTCTAGCGTGTGCCATTTCTGGCACTAGAAAAATATGTCCTATTTTTATAGCACTGGAACTTACCTGGTGGTAGTTGGGCTGCACATTACTGCCAGGTTAGTGTGGGAGCCCTGACTGCCATCTCAATGGTTGGCGTTAAGGGCTCCTCACCGAAATGGCCGTGTGGTAAGTGGTTCACTTATCAATCACCATTTCTTTTTCCCCAAAATGGACAGCCTTTTACCCACTGCAGTAAAAGGGGACCTCAGGGCGCATTAAAAACAACAAAGCTGATGCTAGCGCAGGCCCTCTTTTATTGTAGCTAATAAAAGGATCCCTAAGCAACGGTAGGTGTAACCAGGAGTGGAATGCCAGGAGTTGGAATATTGGAAGCAGTTGGCTTAAAGCCACATATTTGAGAATCTTGGATCAGATGAGCGCAGCACCTCAAGCATAAGAGTCATGGCAGATGCAAAGTTTTGCAAATTGCACAGAAGCAGTCTCATCCAATAGAGATGTATTTATTTATTATGCATTCTTGTATCCCACTATTATCCAAAAACAAGTTTTGGTACAAAGTGGCTTACAATTTACATTTTGGTAGAGTTACAATAGTGTTTTGCAATGTGAAGAGGGCATCTATAGTCCATGTGGTTATTCATAGAGTTTTTGAAGAGATAGATTTGAAGAGGAAAAGGTAGTGGTAGCTTTTGTGTTCAGTTGTAGAGTTTTGGTGATATTGATTCATAGAGGGCCCTGTTTACTAAGGCACGCTAGCATTTTTAGCACATGCTAAAAAATATTGCACGCTAATGCAGAGACACCCATATATTCCTATGGGTGTCTCTAGTGTTAGCGCGCCTACAGCGCGGATTAGTAAACAGGTCCCATAGTTTTTGAAGAGGTAGATTTGAAAGGATGGCAACGATATCTTGTGATTAGCTGTAGAATTTTTGAAGAGGTAGGTTTTCATTTCTTTTCTGATTGGAGAAGATTTGTGATGCTTCTTAGGTTTTTGGTATTGGTGTCCACCATTTGGAACCCAGGTTAATCGTCCTGTGTAGTTAGTTTTGTAGATGGTGTTTTTTGCAGTTGGGTAGATGTAGGAGTAGGTAGTTTCTGTTTTCCTGGGCTGGAATTCTTGAGAATAGTTCAATCAAGTTAAGCATATATTTGAGTGCCATTCCAAATAGTATCTGAAGTTAGGGTGCTCGCTTTGAAAAATATTCTTGCCTTGACTGGTAGCCAATGTAGTGTTTCAAGTAGTGGGGTTGCTCTCTCATATTTTGATTTCTTGAAAATCAGTCTTGCTGCCGTGTTTTGGACTGTTTGCAACAATTTTGGTGTGTTTTCCTTGCATCCTATGCATGCTGTATTGTAGTAGTCTAGTGTGGAGGAGTGGCCTAGTGGTTAGGGTGGTGGACTTTGGTCCTGAGGAACTGAGTTTGATTCCTGGCACAGGCAGCTCCTTGTGACTCTGGGCAAGTCACTTAACCCTCCATTGCCTGCTGCATTGAGCCTGCCATGAGTGGGAAAGCGCGGGGTACAAATGTAACAACAAAAAAAAAATCATTGATTGGACAAGTATCCGGAAAGATTGTCTAGGGAAATAGTCTCTTATTCTTCTCAGTTTCCATAGTGTTCTGAAGCATTTTGATGTTACTACTGATATTTGATTGTCCAGTGTTAGATGTTTGCCAAGAATGATTCCTAGTATTTTAAGTTGTGTTTTGATGTGGTCTGTTTGTTGGTTGATTGTGAATTTTTGGTAGGATGTGGGGTTGTGCGGAATTGCAACCTATTAATTCCAGTTTTTTTTCCTGAGTGGCGCCATTATAAATTGAACAGTATTGGTGATATTGGCTATCCCTGTGGTACCTCGCACTCAGAAATCCATGAGGTTGATGTTTGGTTGGACATCTTTACATATAGGATCTGGTCTTTAGGAAGCCATTGAACCATGTTGCCACTGCATCGCTGATTCCTATGTTGTCGAACAGTGTCATTAGTGTGGTGTGGTCTACTAGGCTGAACACACTAGACGGGTCAAATTATAGTAGTAATACATTTTGTCCTTGGCATGTAACCTCAGCATAAGATTGTTCATTTGAGGAGAACCTCCTGCGAGTGAGCCAGGAACACTGGAAACACTTCAATATAGAACCTCTCTAATGCAAAGCTGCCAAGTTAACCAATTCCAAGAAGGAGACTTTTGCTCAATCTTGGTTTCTGAATTTACACCCTAAAGCAGTTTAGGATTTGTAGTGCCTGATTATACCCATTGAAATCTGCTGTGGGTCCCATAATGCATCATGATTGACTTGTCAGAAAGTCAGGACTAGCCTAAAATCTCCCCCTTGGAACTGGGTAAATTGGCAGCTCTGCTGAAGCTGCTATGGATAAAGTAGTGTGGTGCTATATTAGTCCACTTTAAGCTATTGTATATACACAAATATAGTTGAATTATTCTATCAACTTTGTTTTTGTTAGGTAACTGAGCAAGTATGACAATATAACTCCACTATTCAGTCAACATGACTGGTTTAAAGTGCCTTACTCAAATCAGTTCAAAGTGTGTACTCTGGCTCATAAAACTCTGTACTCAAGTTTCCCTCTGTATTTAGCCATTCTCTTTTACTTTTTTCACATCACCTCTCATTTTATGCTCTTCTTGTGGCTTTGGCTGGTTATTCTTGGCTCAACAAAAATAGTGCTTTCATTTTCTGGGACCCTCCTTACGCAACTTACTCCCCACCTAGTTAATAACTTGAATCATCTTAGCCCAAATTTAGAGCTGTCATACAAATGTATCTCTTTCTAAGGTTAAAAAAAATGCTGACCACCACAGGCTGACTATTTTGGACTTCTCAGACATTGATTAAGTTGACAGTATGGCATGGTTATACTCTAGTTCAAAGTAGTGGACATATTAAAGTGAGCATCATTTGTGGCCATCTCTGGATAGAGGTGACCTCACCAGAAACAAAAGTTACAGAAGTTCAAACATGTATCTTTTTCATACTGCTTATGGACCCATGTAATGAAGAATCAGCCATTCTCAGCACATTGGATCTGAGACTTTATTCATTTTTTTCCCAGATACAGACACGTTACATGCATGACAGTCCACAAAGGCATGTGAAAACAATTTATGTGGCTTTTCATTTACTCAGAGCCCCTTGACCCATTTTTTAAAATTATTATTATTTTATTTTCCAAACTCAGCAAATAAATATTGGTTGTAAATTGTTTCAGTCATTTTGGGTAAATTGAGCCTATTGCTATTTATTAAGCACTTTAAGAATAAGATCCTGTTGCTTAAAGTAGGAGAGTTTAAATTTTCTGGTGTGCTTTAGATCAATCTGACCAACATATTGTTTATTATACATGGAAGCATTTCCCAGTCTCAAGAGTAATATTTATCTTTCAGCTTAGACACCACATGCTAAGCTCTTCAATATTACATCACAAGGGAGCCTCCATCAAGATACTAAAACACTGCTGAAAATTGTATGGTATGTAATTAAGAATCACATACATGGCATTCCTCTAGTGGAATAATCCAACCAGATGTGGATTAGGCTGATGATGACTAACAAACACAATGAAAATATTAAAATGTATTTGTGAAGCAAGGTGGTAATAAAGTACCTGTGAATACTTTCACATACTTTTCTGTTTAATATTCTTCATTGTTTTGCCATGCATTATTTTATTTTTTGGTACATAATTCCCTGAAGTGTATTATAGTGTGCATAATGCCATTATGTAACAAAAGTACTGGGCTTGTACAGGGGAAGCAGTGTTCACTCTAAACTGCACTTTTACATCCAGAAGCTGAATAAAATTTAGAGTAGCTAAAAACGTAGTTAGATTACAGGTGAACAGGAAGGGAAAGCAGTAGAGCATGGCTCATAGAATTCTTTCCTGCAACCCTGCAAGTGTGTGTGTTATCAGTAAGACGTTTTCACAAGATAATGTAAGGAAAATGTTTGCTCATGTTAACTTCAATCCTTGGAACATTGCTCCAACTTCTTCTTCTCTCCACCTTCCCTGATTCATGCAACAAGTTTAGTATCTTACCTTCCTCCTTCTGGGTGGCGATAGTCCAACCAGCACAGCACCAAAAACATTGAGTCTGGCAGGTGCGGGGCTTGAGCATCTGTGAATGCCCAAGATGTGCCAGCTTCTGACCCTCAGAAATAGGATGTTTGAGGGAGGAGGGGGAGGGAGCAGGCAGGCCTTGAGCATGCACAGATGCTCAAGGCCCCATGCCCACTAGCGTCTCTGCTTTTGGCGCTGTGCTGGTTGGAGTATTGCCACCCACAGGAAAGGGGGAGATAAGGCACTAAACATGTCATAGAGGGTGGGGAAGTGGAGAGAAATGCTGGGCACCATGGCAGGGGGTTCAAAGGTAGGGAAAGATGCTAGATGCCATGGGAACGGTCGACTATGGGATGGTTGGTAAGGGCAGATGCTGGAGCTGGGGGTGGAGCATGGGTGGAGTTGGGGTGCACCTTGACACCCCCAAACAAAAAGGCATTCTGCTGCCCCTGTTACCCGGTATAGGAACAGCCTCCTACCACAATATCATTAAACTGTAATACTCACATTCATATTGTAGTGAATACTGCAGAAACCAACCCACTGTAGATGAAAATTGGGTTTTCATTCTGATTTGACATAGTTTAGTAAACGAAGTTGCCTACAGACGGTTCACAAATAGCTCTTACTACTAATGGTAAAATAATAAAAAGAAAAAGAAACCTGATATTCAATTTTAACTGGATAAAGAGAAAATAATGCTTTTATGACAAAGAGGTTTTTGAATGAGGAAATTCCATGCACAAAACAGGTTGATAGGATAAAGCTTTTCCATCAGACTATCAAGAGAACTGAGACAGCAGGGTGTAAGAGGGATGTTATGGGTATTGCTACTAATGAAGAGTTATGTGACTGATGGAAAACATCTGTTGTCATTCAATTTGAAAAGGATATTACCTCTATTACCCCAACTTGTATCTGTCAGAGTTTATGCTATGAGTTATTAGCATGGGGCTTTGGAGGACTGGTTGGCTTAGTGATTGTCTTAGAGATCACAGACTTTTACCTCCAAGTCACCAGTTCAATTCTTGCTCAGTTTTCTGGTAACTAAATCATATTACCAACTGGTAACCTGCATGAAATGAGTCAGTGGTCTCAGTGCAGCTCCCATTAAAAAAAAAAAAAAATCATGATTTGTACTAATTGGAACCAGTTTTGACAATCTGAGCAGAACACCTACTGACAAAGTGCACTGGTTGGTATTTATAAGAGGCCATTTATGTATGTATGTGGCCACATGCGCAAAAAGACTACAAAATTAAACCCTTAGGAGGCAACTCTGTAACTGGGCACCTCCACAGGTACCCCAAGGCTGCGAGGTAACATCCTAATTTTATAGCAGAACTAAGTACCTAGGTAACATTATAGCATACTATCATGAACTGCTATCGATGTGCCTAACATTTAGGTGGTCACAGTTACACCAGCAGCTTGTATAAGTGCAGATGCCTACTTGAAATGTGACAGGGACACATGTAACCTACAGTATTCTGCAAAATATGTGTGTAAGAGGGACCCCACCTGTGTCCTGCCCCTGCTGTGCCCCTGTGCATGTCCTCATGCCTCATTTTCAAAGCATATGGATGTCCCAAAAAGGCCAAAAAGGACATCCATGTGCTTGAAATGTTCAAATCCCATTTTTACAAAGGGCAGAATAGGGATGTAAATCCAAATAGCAAGGGTCTGTGTTTTGGGCGGGACTAGAGAGGGCCTGAAATCTGGATGTCCAACAGCAATTACCAAAGGGGGACAAATGTCCATGTCTAAAAAGAAGGACATCCCTATTAGACCTGTTTCAGGGCCATCTGGCTTAAAGAAAGGTGTTCTAATGAGCAGCTGTCTACTGTAGAGATTAAGGCATAACACCTCCTTAATCCCCAGTGGTTTCTTCCCCCTCCCTCTCCCCTGAAGGTGAAACCAGAAAGGGATAACAGGCTGTATGACAGCTTCAGGTATTATGGGCATTCTTAATAGCAGGGAGCAGTTCTGAGGAGTAGCCTAGTGGTTAGTGTAGTTGGTTATAAACCAAGGGA
Source organism: Microcaecilia unicolor (assembly GCF_901765095.1). Lineage (NCBI taxonomy): Eukaryota > Metazoa > Chordata > Amphibia > Gymnophiona > Siphonopidae > Microcaecilia > Microcaecilia unicolor. Next base: position 109,614,492 of record NC_044035.1, read on the forward strand.
CCCAGCTTCAAATCCCACTTTATCCAGTAACAGAAAAATACTTACTCTACCTAAAGGCTATTGAAGTGGTGTGCAGTAGGCATTTTTCTTTTTCTGGAAGGCTCAAATTACAAATTTAAGAGTTAAAGCAGGATTTGAACCTGGGTCCCTAGGTTTACAAGCCACTGCACTATCCACTAGGCTGTCCCTCTGCTCTACATGGATGTCTGTGTGGCCATTTTTTAAGAATGCTGTCAATCAGATATCCAAGTCCCTTGTTTTCCCCTGTTCGTAATTTGGACATTCCAGTTTGTAAATGGCTGTTCATGCTGGACATCTCCAGCACATGGGCATCCATCTCGTGTATTTTCAAACAGGGAATCTCAATGCATTTCTTGTTTGAAAATGCATGCCAGATGGAAATTGGTTTGGGACATTCTGATGTGGATGTCCTTTCGAAAATGCCCTTTCATGTGTGTGAAGCAGGAATATGAAGGATAGCGCCTAGGTGCCTTGCTAGGATGTACACAGATATATATGCACATATGCACGTATGTGTTGCTAGTATTCTAAACATTTGTGTATGTAACGTGTACAAATTTTCTGTTTGGAAATCAAAGCATATTCCATAAAAATCTGCATATTAATTAGTTAACAAGCTAATTAGCGCTGATAATTGGATGCTAACAAGCAATTATCAGCATTAATTGGCATTAATTAGAATTTGCATACACTACTTGATAAGCATATTCTGTAATGTGATGCGTGTAAATTCTAAGTTGCATAGCTGAAAAGTGGGCGTGATTATGGGCATTGAATGGGCAGGTCATGGGGCATTTCTAAAATCTATGCCCATTGCTATAGAATGCACCTGCTCTGTGCATAATTTAGGCATCGGGATTACAACAGGTTTTCATTGGTGTAATAGACCACAACTAAATTTATTTATGTGGACCAGCACTAGGCATATTCTATAAAGTACACTTAAATTAAATCATACTTTATAGAATATGCTTCAATTTCCGCATGAAAATCTTGGTGCGATATATAGAATCTAGTCTCTTACTGTATTTTTTATCTTTGTACTTATTACTCAACTTGTTAGCTTCTTGTCATAGTTACATGCTTGAGAGTTATTTCCTTTTGCTTTTCCTAGTGTTGTTCATTTGGGATAGTTTATTTATTTAATTTATTGGGATTAATTAACCGTCTTTATGAAGAGATTCACCCAAGGCAATTTTGTTTTATCTTTTTTTTGTTACGTAGAAATGGTTGGCTCTGTTATAACTTTCACATAATTTTGTAAACCACAAGGGTAGGGTACTATGGGAAACTTGAAAGACACATGCTAATAAGAAAGTCGAAATCAAACTAGGCAGAATTCAACACAAGCAACAAGCTGCAGACTAAATACATAGTTGTTTTTCCCAAGTGTAGAAGCCGTACCTAGGACAGGAATAATAAATTCTCATGAGTTACGTTCTTCAATATATGTCACTATGGCCCTTACTTTAGAATCGCGGTTTGTGTTTTGAACACCTAAAAACTTGGCATATTATATGGATATCCAAATCCTGATTACATAAAGCCAGGATATGGATGTCTAAAACTGCACTACATCCTTGGTAAAGGGGCATGGTATGGGTGTATTTTGGTTAGGAAAAGGGAGGGGCCAAAAATATGGATATCAAGCTCTAATTTCAGAAGAGGAAGAGAGACATTGGATTAGACCTAGTACTTGGCATGCACAGGTTATTAAAAGGTGCTCTGATTTAGCAGCCATCCACTGGGGGGGGGGGGGGGGGGGTTAAGACACAGCACCTTCTTAATTCCCCAGTGGTTGCTGTCACCCTCCCCCCCCCCCCCCCCCCCAAAATAGCAAGAGATACCAGGCTGTATGACAGCTTCAGGAACTATGGACATTCCTGGTACTAAAATGTTTTAAAAATTAACTTCTTAACGGACATCCATGCACAGTTTAGGAATAACCTAATAGTTAGTGATGTGGTCTAAGAACCAAGGGAGTCAGGTTCAAGTCTCTCTTCAGCTCTTTGTGATTCTTTAAGACTATTTTTTAGTGTGTGGGTAGTGTGCATACATGCAAAAACTACAATGGGACGCCTCAATGTGCTGCATTGTAACCTGGGTTAAGCAGGCATTAGTGCTGACTGCAGCTTAGTTAAAGAACCCTTTAATGATCTATAGCCTAAGGCTACTAGTAGAAAAACAATTAATAAAATCAAAATATAGCAAAGATATCATGTAAAATGAATACCAACAGAAATAATGTATCTCTAGTCCAAATATTAGAATAATAGGCATCAGGGAAATAGTCAAGGGTAATTAATGAAGAATGCGCAATCACCTATAATAAAGCTGACTCTGCTACATGGTAACTGGTTTGATATCTAGCACTGATGTTTGCAGTTCTTTAAACCAGAATATTTTCCTTCATGCAACCTACATTTCTAAGCAGCGGGGAGGCTACAGAAATGTCTTGGTACTGAGTAAGGATATTTGGTGGGTAAATGACCCAGAGGAGTAAGTGCATAGCAGGCAATGGGTGGTCCATCCTGGTAAATATATCATTCAGTTCTGTACCAAATGCTTCTGCACTTGTTGAGTCATTAAACAGCAGGAGGTATGCTTGGAGTCTGTATTTTGGCTCCTCTCCCTCGGTACTTTCAGTTAATCTGAATTGGAATGTTTATTTATGTTATTCTAGATTTTACCATTTATCATCGTGCTGTTCTGTGATAAATGATTCAAACTACCACAAATGTATAAAAAAAAATATTGTGATACATGATACATTTTAAAAAGACAATTGGAAGTATCAGTGAGATCTCAGATCAAAGATTCTCTTAACTGTAAAACGTAGTTACATTTAAAATTTCATGGTCTCGTTTTACAAAGTGGTGCTACCTATTAGCCGAACACTGGAATGCAAAGAAGCCCATGGGAATTGAATGGACTTCTACACATTCAACATACGCTAATTGGTAGCACTGCTTTGTAAAAGGAGCCCCATATGACATAGAAACATAAGAACATAACATAAGAGTAGCCATATTTGGTCAGACCAATGGTCCATCTAGCCCAGTATCCTGTTTTCCAAACAGTGGTCAAACCAGGTCAAAGTACCTGGCAGAAACCCAAATCATGGCAACACACCATACTACAAATCCCAGGGCAAGCAGTTGCTTCCACTGTCTGCCTCAATAGCAGACTATGGACTTTTCCTCCAGGAATTTGTTCAAACCTTTTTTAAACCCAGATACACTACCCGCTGTTACACCTCCTATGGCAAAGAGTTCCAGTGAAAAAAATATTTCCTCCTATTTGTTTTAAAGTATTTTCATGTAACTTCCTCGAGTGTCCCCTAGTCTTTGTACTTTTGGAACGAGAAAAAAATCAATTTACTTCTAATCATTCTACACCACTCAAGATGTTGTAGACCTCAATTATATCTCCCCTCATTCATCTCTTTTCCAAGCTGAAGAGCCCTAACCTCTTTAGCCTTTCCTCAGTCGAGAGGAGTTACATCCCCTTTATCATTTTAGAACATGATTGCTAATAAAGACCATTCATTCTGTCTAGTCTGCCCATCCATATCAACTTTTAGCACAATAATTTCTTCTTCTTTAGAGATCCATTGTACATCTCCCAAGTTTTTCTTTAATTCAGATACTGAGGGTGTTTTTTGGTAAAGGTTAGCTCAAGTTATCTGCACAGGTCCCATTTTATTCCTATGGGCCCTGCTGCAGATAATTCAAGCTAATCTTTTGATCTTGTTGCAACCACCTTCTCTAGGAGGCTGTTTCCTTCATCTGTTCACCCTTTCCGCAAATAATATTTCATTACATTAATCCTGAAACTACCCACTTTGCCTTCATCCTGTGATTCCTCATTCCAGAGTCTTCTCTGTTGAAAAGATCTGCCTCTTTTGCATTTATACGTTGAAGGTATTTAAGTGTGTCTACCATATCTCTCCTTTCCCATTTTTCTTCCAGGATATACATTTAAGGGGAGGAGGGGATATTATCAAGGTGTGGTAAAAGGCAAGCTTTTACTGCACCTTTATTTACCACAGGTTGCTATCATGGCAAAGGAATAATCAGTGCATTTTTTCTAGCGAAAAAGGTGCCGGTACTCAAATGCCAGGCCACCCTTCAGGGGTGGGGTGATCACTGAGGGACCCACCCCACAATAGCCAGACCCCTTGCAACCAGTCACAGAATCCATGACAAGGCAGAATTTGCGTGTAAAGCCTGAGCTCTTTCATTAAAACTTAGGGACTATGGGTCAATTTTAGCAGACAATAGAAAAGGTGATGGTACTCAGTACCCCCAAGTACCCCCTCAAAAAAAGCCATGAGAATAATGCTGTTTGCAAGTCAGTACTACAAAGACATCTGCCAACCCCAGTTCAAGGCTCCTGCCCTCCTGGTGACATCCCCCCCCCCCCCCCCCAGGACCTCCTCACTATCTTGAATGGCCTACCATACATATCTTTTGTGGTTTTAAGGAAACATAATCCCTAGTGATAGTAGTGCAAGACCACTGCTATGGATGCCATTTTGTATACTGTGGGGTCCTTTTACAAAGCTGTGGTTAAAAAATGGCCTGCGGTAGTGTGGGCTGTCTTTGAGGCATGTGCTGGGCCATTTTTTACTGTGGCTGGGAAAAAGGCTATTTTTTGGATGGGCCGTGAAATGGGCCTTCACTAATATTAAAACCAGCGTGCACCTATTACGGCCTGAGCCCTTATCACCACCCATTGACCTAGCAGTAAGAACTTGCGTGCTATCCACATAGTAACCATACTGCGTATGCCAATATGGGCTTACTGCCAGTTACCTCACTCTGACATCCTCCTTTAACCTCCGACTATGCTCTACCACCCCTACTCACCGTGATGGCCATTGTCTCGACCTCGTTCTCTTCTCTTCCTGCTCACCTTCCAATTCTGCACCTCAGTCCTTCCTATCTCAGATCATCACCTAATCACCCTCACACTTCATCACCCTCCCCCTCAACCTCGCCCAACTATAACCACGGCCTTCAGGAATCTCCAAGCTGTCGACCCCCCTACCCTATCCTCTCACATCTCCAATCTCTTCCCTTCCATCTCGTCTTCTGAATCTGTCGACACGGCTGTCTCTACCTATAATGAAATTCTCTCCACTGCTCTGGATACCCTAGCACCATCTGTCCCTCGCCCCACTAAGCGCATTAATCCTCAGCCCTGGTTAACCCCTTGCATCCATTACCTTCGCTCCTGCACCCGATCTGCTGAACGACTCTGGAGGAAATCTCACACCCTGTCAGACTTCAACCATTACAAATTCATGCTATCCTCCTTCCGGTCCTCCCTATTCCTTGCCAAACAGGAATATTATTCTCAACTAACCAACTCTCTTGGCTCCAACCCTCGTCGCCTCTTCGCCACCCTCAACTCCCTACTTAAAGTGCCCTCCGCTCCCACTCCCCCCTCACTCTCTCCTCAAACACTAGCTGACTACTTCCGCGATAAAGTGCAGAAGATAAACCTTGAATTCACTTCCAAGCCTTCGCCTCCCAGTGACTTCTTAACACACTCCCTCCACCAACCTAACCTGGCCTCCTTCTCCTCCTTCCCTGTGATCACCGAAGAGGAAACTGCTCACCTTCTTTCTTCCTCTAAGTGTACGACCTGTTCCTCTGATCCCATTCCCACCAATCTGCTTAACAGCATCTCTCCTACAGTTAACCCCTCAATCTGTCACATCCTCAACCTCTCTCTCTCCACTGCTACTGTCCCCGACACCTTCAAGCACACTGTAGTCACACCACTTCTCAAAAAAACCATCACTTGACCCCACCTGTCCCTCAACTACCGCCCCATCTCTCTTCTACCCTTCCTCTCCAAACTACTTGAACGCGCCGTCCACAGCCGCTGCCTTGATTTTCTCTCCTCTCAGGCCGTCCTCGATCCACTTCAATCCAGCTTTCGCCCACTTCACTCGACAGAAACTGCACTCTCTAAAGTCTGCAATGACCTGTTCCTTGCCAAATCCAAAGGTCACTATTCCATCCTCATCCTCCTCGACCTATCTGCCGCCTTTGACACCGTCAATCATAATTTACTTCTTGACACACTGTCCTCATTCGGGTTCCAGGGCTCCGTCCTCTCCTGGTTCTCTTCGTATCTCTCCCAACGCACCTTCAGAGTATTTTCTAATGGCTCTTCTTCCACCCCCATCCCACTCTCTGTTGGGGTTCCTCAAGGATCTGTCCTTGGACCGCTTCTTTTCTCGATCTTCACCTCTTCCCTGGGCTCGCTGATCTCATCACATGGTTTCCAGTACCATCTCTATGCTGATGACACTCAGCTTTATCTCTCCACTCCTGACATCACGGTCGAAACCCAGGCCAAAGTTTCGGCCTGCCTTTCAGACATCGCTGCCTGGATGTCCAACCGGCATCTGAAACTGAACATGGCAAAGACTGAGCTCCTTGTCTTTCCACCCAAACCCTCTTCTCCTCTTCCCCCACTTTCCGTCTCTCTGTTGACAACGCCTTCATCCTCCCTGTCTCTTCAGCCCGCAATCTCGGAGTCATCTTCGACTCCTCCCTCTCCTTCTCTGCCCATATCCAGCAGACAGCTAAGACCTGTCGCTTCTTCCTCTATAATATTAGCAAAATCCGCCCATTCCTCTCTGATCAGACCACCCGAACCCTCGTGCACTCGCTCGTCACCTCTCGTCTTGACTATTGCAACCTTCTTCTCGCTGGCCTCCCGCTTAGCCATCTATCCCCCCTTCAATCTGTCCAAAATTCCGCTGCACGTCTCATCTACCGCGTGAACCGTTACTCTCATATCACCCCCCTCCTCAAGTCGCTTCACTGGCTCCCAGTCCGCTACCATATACAGTTCAAGCTCCTCCTATTGACCTTCAAGTGCACTCAATCTGCAGCCCCCCATTACCTCTCTACCCTCCTCTCCCCGTATGTTCCCACCCGTAACCTCTGCTCTCAGGACAAATCACTCCTATCTGTACCCTTCTCCACCACCGCTAACTCCAGACTCTGCCCCTTCTGCCTCGCATCACCTTATGCCTGGAACAGACTTCCCGAGTCCATATGCCATGCGCCCTCCCTGCCCATTTTCAAGTCCCTACTCAAAGCCCATCTCTTCTCCCTTGCTTTTGGCACCTAACCACCTTCCCCAGTCATGATACCTACACTGACTACATAGTTTGTAACCTTTAGATTGTAAGCTCTTTCGAGCAGGGACTGTCCTTCCCCATGTTAAACTTGTACAGCGCTGCGTAACCCTGGCAGCGCTATAGAAATGCTAAGTAGTAGTAAGTAGTAGTAGTAGTAGTTACCAATGGGAATGCCCCCCATGGTGGAAAATAGAAAATTATTTTCTACCAGGGGATTCAGCACACGCCAAAATTGGAATTATCACCGGGCACACATGCTATCCCTTTGGTAGTGCCGATTGGGCATGTGCTACCCACATGTTAGCCCTCCCCTGTATTAGCAGGGCAGAAGCAACTAGGGATTGCTCCTGCCTGAAGACCACTGGACCACCAGGGATATGTATGGTATGCCTTTCAGGATGATGGAAGGTTCTTTTGTGGTGAGGGGATGTCTTTGGGGGTGGGAAGTTTGATCAAGAGGGTGAGAGATGTCTTCTGGGGGTGGGGGATTTGATCGGCCTGGGAGGGCACTTATGCTCTGCGGGGACATATGTGTGGCCAATTTCTCTCAAAATGATGACAGACATTTTTGTGTCTGCTTTCGTGGTGTCGAAAAGTTGGACGTTTCACTTTGAAAATGGCTGTTCTTTTTAGACGTGCTCCGTTAAGACATCTCTCTCATAGCCCATTTTCAAGCAGGAAAACTGGACATTTTTCCTATTCGAAAATAGCAGTCAGATGGACAATTTTTTTTTTTTTTACATTATTGGCAAAACTATCAGTTTGAACTTAGACAACATTTTGAAAATACCTCTTCATGCTTCTAGAAAAATCTGGGTAAATGGGGCCATTTGAAACTGCTTTTGTTCCATATTGGTAAAAATACCTCCTGTTGTTTCTTTGATTTCAGTCATTGGTTTACCACTTAAAACAGCAAGATTTTAAAGTGGTTTACAGTAAAAACAAAAAAAAACATATGTAATCATAACAACATATTTGCAGTAAATCAATACATTGAGTTTATGTGCTTGTCAGGACCTACTATTTTGCTTTGATTGTAACTGCTCTTTGGTACCCCTCAGAAGCAGCTTCCCTAGGTAACTACCTAGTCTTGCCTAATGATTGGACTAGCCTTGAGCATTCTTAACATACACAAATCTAAGAACATAACAATAATCACACTGGGTCAGACCAATGGTCCATCTAGCCAATATCCTGTTTCCAGCAGCGGCCAATCCAGGTCACAAGTACCTGGCAGAAACCCACTAAGGCTGCCTAAAATTGGTGACTAACAGATCATGGGCCATAATTCGCAGACTGCAATTAAAGGATTATGAATTATTATGGGAAGCTTTCTTGACTCATTCACTAAGTAATAAGCTTTCTGGACTTACTTCAAATGTAGTGCTGCCTTTATTCAGCTTTCCTTGAGCAAAGAATTGTGTGAATATATAGAAATAAGGGTCAACAAATATATTGTAGGTGATAACTTTGTATTTGATTAAACTGTAAATAGCATTCAAGAGTTATCCTTTCTTCATCGAGTCAGTCAAACGGAATGCATTTCACAAAATTCTGATATGTTTTCAGGGGGTGTAGTACAGAGATTCAAAAGAGCACATACTCTGTGTGGTAGTTTGACATTTAAGACATTTGAAAACAAATGAATCCCATCTCAACACTAATCTCGTCTTTTAATAGATATGTTCCTTTGAGAGCAATTTATTTAGGAAGTTTCTGCTATAGTTTATAGAAAACTTTGGTTTTGTACATAAATTAATGGTTCCTAGGGAGCTACTCATCATTTCTAGAGCAGTCTCATGTACATTCACATAGTAGAAAAACATAGAGAGCAGTAAAACAATTTTGTTATTTTGAAACTGTAAGTCCACATATCTCAAGATGAGTTAATTCACTGGGAACCATTTCTTTACTACAGATATTACAAGGGGAGTGGGCAGGCATTTGCTAATAATGTTTAAGTTCATTATGTTTCCTGCTTCCCTGGACTGATTCAAATATTAGTTTTTGTGAGGGAGATTCCTTGATGCATATGGGCGGTAAATTTATCAAGGGTTTTCCACAAAAACTAATATTTGAATCAGTCCAAAATACTAGGACTAGGGGGCATGCAATGAAGCTACAAAGTAGTAAATTTAAAATGAATCGGAGGAAATTGTTCTTCACGCAATGTGTAATTAAACTCTGGAATTCATTGCAAGAGAATATGGTAAAGGTGGTTAGCTTAGCTGAGTTTAAAAAAGGTTTGGATGGCTTCCTAAAGGAAAACTCCATAGAGCATTATTAAAATGAATTTTGGGAAAACCCACTGCTTATTTCTAAGGTACGATATCAAAAAAATCCACAGAGTATGTGCATGCAAATATGATAGTCTTAGATAATTCTAGACTAAAGTGAAGGAGAGTCTCATATACAATACTCAGTAATATTGCTTTCACTCAATAGGTGAATACATTACATGTGTTCATGTTATAATCATGGACTCGACCTCCACCAACCCAATTACAATAACAGAAAAGACTTGCTCTGCTTTTTTTATATATATATGTATTCTCCAAACACACTGCACTTATCTTAGGCAGATTAAACACACTGCACTTATCTTAGGCAGATTGGTGCGCTCTTGAAACCCCGACAGGTTCCCGTTTCGTATTTACTTTGTCAAGGGGGAGTGACACCAGTTCCGATTACTGCCAAAAGATAAGTGGGACAGTTTTGAGTCCCCGCTGACACTGGACCTCATGAAGGGGTGGAAGTAGAGAGGGACAGTGACATTGGACCTCATTGGGGAGGGGCGATGGAAGGAAGAACAGTGACACTGGACCTCGTGGGGGAAGGGAGAGAAGAATAAAGATGCCAGTTCACAAGGGTTAGGGAGAGAAATGCCATACCACGGGGAAGAAGGAGAGGAATGAAGAACTTGGACAAGGAGCTAGGGAAGAGAGGCGATGGCCCCAGGGAAAAAGTACTGACCGTTTAGGGGGTATTTTAAGGAGGGAGGAAAAGCTTTGATTTGGAGGAGAAAAAGACAGGGTGCTGGTGTCAGGCCTAAGGAAGGGGGAGTGGAAAAGTTCACTGCCCCCTTGTTAATTCATGTGAATGTGATAGGGGGCATAATGAGAGAAATTTCCTATGGTGTTGGCTTATTTCAATAAAAAAAATATATATCTTCATTGTTTTGATATGCTGGCCTCATATTCAGCATTTTAGTCTAGTGCGTGTGTGTGTTGTTGTTTTTTTTAATAACCATAATGAATATGTTTGAGATGTATGTATGCAAATGAATATGCTAATGTGCCAAGCCACACCCTTTGACTCCCCCAAATGAAATGGTCAAACTATGCCCATGTGGCAGTATTTGCTTTGGAAGTGTAAGATTTTTCGGCTGTTTTGCATAATCCCTTGTGGGTTCTTCAGTCTGTTTCCTGTACTATGCGTTGTCTGAGAAAAATTGAGAAGAATCATAAAAGATCTACAGTCACTACTCCAGGAGGATGAATTACTGAAAGAGATATTCCCACCTCCACCAGTGCTAACCTACAGACAGCCACCTAATTTAAAACACAATTAGTGAAAAGCAAGCTCCCAATATAAGCTCAAAAAGAACAGAATGGCACACATCCCTGTAACAGACCAAGCTGCAAACTATGCCAACAGATTTCACAGGATCCCACAGTCACTCACATGGGAAAAACATTCAGCATAAGAGGATCCTTTACATGCTCATCTTCATATGTGGTATATATCATTCAATGCAAACAGTGTGAAGAAGGGTGCTATATTAAAGAAACAAGCCAGATGCTAAAGACGGGAACCAATTTAGATAGACATAATATTAAACATCACAATGTCAACCAGGGTGTCACCTTTGTGGGATAGCACTTTACAAAACCAGAACACTGCATCAATGATTTTATGGTCAGAATACTACAAGGAAATTTTAAGACAATCCAGGAACGTAAGACCTTTGAAGTCAACATGACGAAATATTTTGATACCCACCAGACAAGACTTAACAAAGATCTGGGTTTTCTAGCCCACTAAAAACCATAGTATTCTACTGCTTTGTCACCCTCTTGTTACCCATTCAGCTCTCCCTGTCTCTCACCCACCCACCTATCTCTCCCTGTTTCTCACCTAACCCACCCCACCATCTTCCTTTGAGATTGTCATTGAAATGCTTTTGTGTTTCACTTATGTATTCTGATGGACAATTTACTATCCTCTTTCCCCTCGACCCCATGACACCTGATCACTTCTACCTCATTTGACCACAACACAATCTTGTATTTGTTATCAACTGAAATGGCAAACACCTTTATGGTACTTTGTAAGCCACATTGAGCCTGCACATAGGTGGGAAAATGTGGGGATAAAATGTAACAAATAACAAATATTTGTCAACATTTGCTCTTTTCTGAAGAAAGGTTACCTTCGAAAGCTAATCAAAAAATGTATGAATTTAGTTATTTAAAAAAGGAATCATCTTATTTTCTTTTCTCTGTTTTGTTTTATTTCTATTTATTCCCTTTAAAAGTGGACTAACATGGCTACCACATCACTTTACTAAAAATATT